>NC_066525.1:20542648-20582648 GCF_024679095.1 Eriocheir sinensis | reverse complement strand
TAAAATTTTCAAATATATCGGCGCTGCGCCCGGTCGACCGGCGGTGAGGAAACACGTCGACCGGCGGTCAGCCGACACCACGGCAGACCGGCGGCATACCGCCGGTAGACCGCGAGTGAACACCTGTGTCTGACCTGGGGATTAGTGAGGGAGGAAGTAGGTAAAAGAAGAGCAACAGGTAGGAGCGAGGGATGAAGAGAGAGAGGGAGATGAGATAAAGGAGGAAGAGGAATGGGTGAGAGAATATATATATATATATATATATATATATATATATATATATATATATATATATATATATATATATATAGATAGATAGATAGATATAGATGTAGATATAGATATAGATATAGATATAGATATAGATATAGATATAGATATATATATATAGAGAGAGAGAGAGAGAGAGAGAGAGAGAGAGAGAGAGAGAGAGAGAGAGAGAGAGAGAGAGAGAGAGAGAGGAGAGAGAGAGAGAGGGAGGATGGAGGAGAGTGAGAGAGAAGGAAAGAGTGAGGAGAAGAGAGGGTGGAAAGAGATGAAAAAGGAGGAGAGGAATGAGAGAGAGAGAGAGAGAGAGAGAGAGAGAGTGAGAAGAGAGAGAGAGAGAGAGTTATGCATAGTGTTTGCTCGTGAATTTTGGTATGAAGCTATTTAGGAGGTAATTATAAATATATGAAAATGCAAAGAAAGTGTTTGCTCGTCGATGCAGTAGGTCTGCGCCGGTAGACCGGCGGTCTGCCACCGGTAGGCCGGTCTACCGCCGACTGACCTGCTGCAGTCGCCATCGGAGAAATCGAAAATCGTATATGGTCGCCGGTCTACCGCCGGTAAACCGCCGGCTTACCGGCGGTAAGCCGCCGGTCCGGGGATTATTGCCTATTTTGTCGGCGGTCAGGCCCCGATCGGCTTATCGGGAGTCATCGAGGACGGTCGCGACCGGGACCGGGAATGTGTGAGTGCCCCTTAATTATAGGGAGTCATCGGGGACGATCGGGACCGGGACCGGGAATGTGTGAGATCCCCTTTACCTACCCGTCACCTTCTCTTATCCTCCTCTTGTCCCTCCCAACCCACACACACAACGCCCTCACCGTCCCTTGTCACTGTGGCTAAACATCCCTCTGTTTTGTTTCCTCCCCTCCCCTTACCTACCCGTCACCTTCTCTTTTCCTCCTCTTGTCCCTCCCAACCCACACACAACGCCCTCACCTTCCCTTGTCACTGTGGCTAAACATCCTTCTGTTTTGTTTCCTCCCCTCCCCTTCCCAACCCGTCACCTTCTCTTTCCTCCTCTTGTCCCTCCCAACCCCACACAACGCCCTCACTCCTTGCACTGTGGCAATGTGTGTACATCCTTCTGTCCTCTTGTTCTATCCCTCTTCTTCTCTGTTCTTCTTCTTCTCTTCTTTTCTTTCTTTCTTGCTTCCTCCTGATGCCCATGACCACTGCGTATACCTGCCTGCACCACTACCTTCACCACTTGTTTTCCACCACTATCTTCTCCGCCACATTCATTTCCTCCCACCACAAACTCCACCCCCTCCCCATCACCACCATATGCACCTCCAGTAGGGTCTATGTGCCCGAAGCAATGCCACACCTCTCACGGGGTTTTCCTGACTCCCTTCCCTCCCCCCCTTCCTTCCATTCCCTCCTCCCGGGAGCGGGGATAAAAGGTGATGTTTGCTATTGGTATGCGTATGTGTTTGTATGTATTTGTGTTATGGATGTATGTTTTGTCTGTGTATGTATTAATGCATGTATACATGTTACGATTATTTGTGTTTGTGGCTGAAGTAGATGACTATGATGATTTTTGTATGTATGTGAGTATGCGTGTATGTTTAGATGTTTGTTATATGTGTCTGATCTATGCATGTGTGTATTTGTTATGTATATGTGTGTGTACTTCTATTACGGTTATTTGAATTGGTGGTTGGAAATGACGATGATGATACGGTATATGATGTACGGTATATGTGAGTATGTGTGTGTATATATCGATGTTTGTGTGTTTGTACATGTTTCGTTAATTGGCTGGCTTAGTGTTGGTGTTGTACGTACATACGCACGACTGGGGTTCCACGTTGTTGTACTTCATTGTTTTGATCGTAAACGTTTTGGAATAATGTTTATACCACGAAACAAAATGACGAACCCTTTTCTTTTTTTTCTTTTCTTTTTTGCATCGAATTCTGTCTCATGCGTGGGGGGACAACACAGTGCGGGCATATTTTTCCTTTAATCTCTTTTACGTTCAAAGACTCTCTCCTTGTACCGTGAGAGAAAAATATATAGCACAGTTTTCGGGTTACAAGAAAAATAACTCACTTTGAAACCACTTTATTCTGCGTACCAGAGTTCAGTATCAAATAAAATCATAGCTAATAGACGATGCCATCCCATAGTGAACACCACTGAGTGCCGGGAATCGAACCTGCGCCTTCTGAGTGGAAGTCAGGCTAGGAGTCCCAGTTTTAATTTTTGCTGTGTGTGTGTGTGTGTGTGTGTGTGTGTGTGTGTGTGTGTGTGTGTGTGTGTGTGTGTGTGTGTGTGTGTGTGTTTGTGTGTGTATGGTCTGCTGCGGGTCTCTCTCGAGACAGCCAGCCGTTCCCCTACGGAAGAGCACAAAGCTCGTAGTATCGATCTTTGGGTAGGACTGAGACCACTCACACACAACACACCGCGACAACGAGGTCACAACTCCTCGCCTTACGTCGCGTACCTACTCACTGCTAGGTGAACAGGGGATACACGTGAAAGAAGATAAACCCAACTTATCTTCACCCGGCCGGTTCTTCTGGTTGTGAGGCAGACGCTCTGTCCACTGAGCTACCGGGCCGTGTGTGTGTGTGTGTGTGTGTGTGTGTGTGTGTGTGTGTGTGTGTGTGTGTGTGTGTGTGTGTGTGTGTGTGTGTGTGTGTATAAGCTAGCTAATAAATATATAAACAAAAATGATGTTTATGAGACTACAGTTTGTGTGGCTTCAACGTAATGTGCTCTTTTTTACCCACATTTTTTCTTTTTTTCTCCTCTCACTTTCCTCTCCTTATGTCATCTTCTCTCTCTCTCTCTCTCTCTCTCTCTCTCTCTCTCTCTCTCTCTCTCTCTCTCTCTCTCTCTCTCTCTCCATCCGGCAAACTCTCTGGAACAATGTTATGTTTAGGAGCGCCAGGTAATCAGGTTACGGGACACTGCTTTGAAGATGGGTTGTGATATGAACGGCGAAACTAACTCTCTCTCTCTCTCTCTCTCTCTCTCTCTCTCTCTCTCTCTCTCTCTCTCTCTCTCTCTCTCTCTCTCTCTGTCTCTCAGTTGTTTTGCTCTACTTTCATTCTCGCGTAGCCTCCATTCTCCCTCCCACCTTCCCCCCGTTGTCTCCACCCTCTCATGAAATGCCTCTCTGTCTTCCAGTTCGTATTCATTTCCTTCGACTTAACGTTCTCCTCCTCTTCCAGCTCTCTTTGTTGCGTTCTACTTTCACCGTCTTCCTTTATCCGTTCTTTCCTTTTATATTGCTTCCTCCGTTTGATTACGTGTGCTCCTTCCCCTCTCCTATTTTATCTCCCTATTCCAGTCCTTTGTTTACCATGCACCCTCTTCGCCTCATCTCTTCCTAATTTCTACACCATTCCCTTTTGAGTTTGTCTGATCATTTACTGTGTTCTCTTATTCAGTGTTACTTCCTCCCTCTGCCTCTCCTCTCATTTTCATCTTATAGTCTTGCATCCTCATTTTTTTCCCCTCCTTCTTCACCATCCGACTTCATCCCTCTCTTCTTTCTTGTCTGTTTTTCCTACTAAGCGTCATCTATTCCCCTTTCCTATCCCTCCCTCTACTCCCTATTCCTCTCCTAACGATGCATCTTCAAAGAGAGACGGAAGGAAAAAACTAACTTCATTTACCACACAAAGAAAACACAAAGGTCGAAGCACACGTCATTAACAGGTATTTATTGTATCTTCTTTTGCCTTTTAAACATGAGCAATGTGTAGCCTGACTTCCTGTTTTCTTATGGGTTTTTTTTCTATATCAGTTGTTTTGTCTGTCTTCTTCTTTAGTTAAGCTCCATCCTCACTTCTGTCTTCCTCATTTTGTTTGCACCCTTTCGATCAGATGCCTCTTTATCCTCCACTTTATACAACATTTAGACTGCCTCCCTCCACCGTTCCCTCCCACCAAAAGCCAGCAAGCAGCCCACCACAGGCCAGGAACGTTTGTTAGGAGGGCGGGGGCGGCAGGCGTGTTTCGGAGCAAGGGCACGGCAGCTGAGAGACAAATGGGCATAGTTCTTGTTCGACATTCAGCCAAGTCCCAGCCGAGTCAAGTTCTTAAGATTTACTTCAACAGCACTACGGGAAAGGGAATAAAAGGGAAGGAGATGAAGAGAAAGGAAAAGGAGAGAGAGAGAGAGAGAGAGAGAGAGAGAGAGAGAGAGAGAGAGAGAGAGAGAGAGAGAGAGAGAGAGAGAATAGAGAAAAAGATTAAGATAAAGAAGGATGGGGAAGAGCTTAATTAAAGGTGAGATGTAGCGTTCAGAGGATACTTTTGCATTATTTTCCGTAGCATCTCATTGTTCGGTTATTACGAAGATAAAAAGTAAAAATTTGGGAAATTTAACTTTCCAGCAGTGCTGCGCTCCCCTACTATTTACTAACGCAGGTTGAACCATATTTCCCGAGATGGTGTATTTTTGTTAAATTACCCCCAAGTCGAGTGCGTGAGTGAATGTTTCCATTTTATAGCATTTACTGGTCTACTATTTTTGCGTATAAATTATAACTTTGCAACATAACCATGAATGGTGCTTAACGGCCTCTATTATATGACCTTTGCCAAACAGAGGCCAGCGCCAAGTAAACAAACGAGAAAACTGCATGTGAGTAATATTGCAGCGTCATCGTTCAGATTTTAATCGCTTTTACTTTACCATCTCGTGTGTCCTAAAGCAGAGTATATGCAACTGTGTTATATACGTTTAGAACTACTGTTTCTTAGCTTTTACTTGATATACATTGTTGATTTCATGTGTTGAATAACAAAGTTATAAAATGATGACTAATGCCGGTGTGTTGGCAAGGAACAATTTTCGGATTTTGAAAGTTCTGGTGATAATTTACTACCTTGGAAAAAACAATCAATTGATAGACAACGGCATCTCTTAACCCAATAGTTCATTTCGGACAGGTCTTAGATTCCTAAGTAAAGATTAACTGTACGTATGTTCGTTGAATGACAATAATTTTAGTCCTCCGCAGGCATACCCCTATCCGCGGTAGAAGGGACGACGCGTAACGCTGCCAGTACGACAGCCCTCTCAACAATGATGCCTTCCGCCACTTCTTCCGTTCGTCCTCTCTCTCTCTCTCTCTCTCTCTCTCTCTCTCTCTCTCTCTCTCTCTCTCTCTCTCAGAATGCATAGGCACTTACCATTATCACATTATTTTTTTATTTTTTTATTTGTTTTCATTTCACTCTATATTGTAACGTACTCATTTTCATTCCCCTTCGTCTCTCTCTCTCTCTCTCTCTCTCTCTCTCTCTCTCTCTCTCTCTCTCTCTCTCTCTCTCTCTCTCTCTCTCTCTCAGAATGCATAGGCACTTACCATTATCACATTATTTTTTTATTTTTTTATTTGTTTTCATTTCACTCTATATTGTAACGTACTCATTTTCATTAACCTAAGTCTCTCTCTCTCTCTCTCTCTCTCTCTCTCTCTCTCTCTCTCTCTCTCTCTCTCTCTCTCTCTCTCTCTCCCCTAGTCCTTTAGAATGCTTAGGTAATTAACATTACCACATTTTTTTGAATTTTACTAATATAAAAAAAATCATTATACCCAATAACTCCTACTATTGTCATAAATCTTACTGGTCAAACACCACATTTCAAACTCTTAGGCAGTGTTTTCGTTGTGTCCTCACAAGTGAAGTATTTTTCAAACAACCATAAAAATACACGTCGTAAAAGTTTCTTTTGATGGTCATCCTTATAGTACACAATTTACTGTGAAACTGGCAGATAGACTGTGATGTTGATTGACGGACTGTGAGGTTGACAGCCGTGCACTGTGTGGTTGACAGACGGACTGTGAGGCTAATTGACACTGTAATGTTGACAGACACTGGGAGATTGACACCGAGATTGATTGGCACTGTAAGATTGACATTGTGAGAATGGTTGGCACTGTGAGGTTAATACTGAGAAGCCGAGACACTGAGGTTGATTGGGACTGTAAAGTTGAAAAACTGTGAGGTTCATTGGCACAGTGAGATTGAACACAGTGTGTGAGGTTGACAGACAAAGTGAGGTTGAGAGACACTGTCAGGTTGACAAACAGTAAAGGTTGACACACTGAGGTTGACACACACTGTGAGGTTGACACACTGTAAGGTTGACATACACTGTGAGGTTGACGACACTGTGAGGTTGATACTGAGGTGAGAGACACTTTAATGTTGACACTCTCAGGTTGAAACCTACTATGAGGTTAACACTGAAGTTGTAGATACTGTGAGGTCGAAAGACACTCTGAGGTTGACAGACACTGTAAGGTCGAAGGACACTGTAAGGTTGATTAGCACTGTGAGGTAAAAAGACACTGTAAGATTAACTGACACTGTGAGGTCGGAAGACACTGTATGGTTGATTGGCGTTGTGAGGTTGACAGACTAAGGTTGACACTGTAAGGTTGATCGGCACTGTGAAGTAGACACCCACTATAAGGTTGATTGGCACTGTGAGGTCGAAAGATGCTACGAGGTTGACAAAGTGAGGTTGATTGACATTATGAGGTTGACAGACACTGTGAGGTTGACACACTGTGAGGTTGACAATGTGAGGTTGACTGACACTGTGAGTTGAATGACAACTGTGAGGTTGAATGATACACTGTGGGATGACAGACACTGAGGTTGACATGCTGTGAGGTTGAATGACACCTGAGTTGACAGACACTGTGATGTTGACGACACTGATGTTGATGACACTGTGAGGTTGACAGACAGACACTGTGATGTTGAATGACACTGTGGTTGAATGACACTGTGATGTGACACACTGTGAGGTTGACATGACAATATGAGTTGTTGAGAATGACACTGTGAGGTTGAATGACACTGTGAGGTTGAATGACACTGTGAGGTTGACAGACACCGAGGTTGACACACTGTGAGGTTAAATGAAACTCTGAGGTTGAATGACATTGTGAGGTTGACAGACACCGTGAGGCTGAATGACACCGTGAGGTTGACAGACTCTGTGATGTTGACAGACACTGTGATGTTGAGACACTGTGAGGTTGACAGACACTGTGAAGTTGAATGACACCGTGAGGTTGACAGACACTGTGAGGTTGACAGACACTGTGAGGTTGACAGACACTGTGAGGTTGAATGACACCGTGAAGTTGAATGACATTGTGAGGTTGACAGACACTGTGATGTTGACAGACACTGTGAGGTTGATACACAGTGAGGTTGACAGACACTGTGATGTTGACAGACACTGTGAGGTTGACAGACACTGTGAGGTTGACAGACACTGTGAGGTTGAATGACACTGTGAGGTTGACAGACACTGTGATGTTGACAGACACTGTGAGGTTGACAGACACTGTGAGGTTGAATGACACTGTGAGGTTGACAGACACTGTGATGTTGACAGACACTGTGAGGTTGACAGACACTGTGAGGTTGACAGACACTGTGAGGTTGACAGACACTGTGATGTTGACAGACACAGTGAAGTTGACAGACACTGTGATGTTGACAGCCCTGTAGGTTGACAGACACTGTGAGGTTGACAGACACTGTGATGTTGACAGCACTGTGAGGTTGACAGACACTGTGAATTTGAATGACACTGTGAGGTTGATTCAGACATTGTGAGGTTGAATGACATCGTGAGGTTGACAGACACAAACGTGTGATATTTACTGAATGAGACGGATGGCAATGATGGTTGATGAGCTACACACTACTGTGGATTAATCAACGTTTGCTGCACGCACAGCAATTGGGCTACGATCATATTACTGTTGTTTCTAAAAGAAGGGGAATGAGAGATAAGTACACTATTAACTCAATTCTCACGGTGGTTGGCGCTTTCTTACCTTGTCGTACCGCAGCCACCATAGTGTATTTTTTATTATGTTTGTTTCTGTTTAACACCTCACACTCATACCATTGCTGTTGTTTTTTCCTGTTGCAACAGGCGAGACTTCGCCACTTGGAAGAATGAAAGGAAGAGAAAAAGAAAACAAGCTGAAATGGGTGGATGGCAAGCCGCTCTGAGAGATCATAAGAACATAAGAACATAAGAACGTAAGAGAGTCTGCAAGAGGCCGGTAGGCCTACAGTGCCCTTTGAACCTAAGCTCCCGTGTATCTAGTACCCCACCCCAATATCGCTGCCTGCATGATTCTATCTAATCTATTTTTTGATATGACAATTGTATTGGGGACTCACCACGTGACTCAAGTTTTCATCTCCACTCCATTCACCTCTGTTAGTAAAACCAATTTTTGCCTCAGTGCCCTGTTGAATCTGAATTCTATCCAGTTTAAACCCATTACTCGTGTGTCCTACCCGGTCTTCTTTTACCAACAAAAAACCATGAATATCCCCCATTAAAAGCTCTTCATCCAACACGGATAAACCTGGATCATGTCTCCACGTGCACCCTTCTGCCTTTCTAGAGAATGCAAGTTTATCTGTTTGAGTCTTCCTCATGGGCAAGTTTCTCAAACCCTGAATCATTTTAAGTCATCCTCCTCTGCACCGATTCTAACATACTTGATATCCATTCTATAGGTATAATATGAGTATGTGACCAGAACTGGAACCGCATAGTCAAGATGAGGTCCAAACTAATGCTATATATAGTTTGAGGAAGACTCGGCGGTTCTCTGTTGCTACGCCCTTGAGAAATAAATCCCAGTACCCATTTGCTCGATTTCTGAAGCTTCGAATGCATTTTGCCCTGGACGCAGGTCAGAGCTCACCAAGACCCCTAAATCTCCTCTTCGCACCCAGACCTGCTTATGAGAGTGTCATTTACACAACAGTTATGTAAGGGACGTTCCTACCTACACCTGTGAATACCGCACTCCTCACACTGAACTCCATTTGCCATTTATCCGTGCCCAGTCATACAATCGGTTTTAGTTCATCCTGGAGAATACTAGCGTCCTGATCCGACACACAATTACTCTACCGATCTTGGTATCATCTGCAAACTTACTGACATCACTACTAATTCTGGGTATCAAGTCATTGATATAACAATAAAACAAAAGTGGACCCCAATACCGAGCCCTCAGGGTCCCCATTCGCAATATTGTATCCCCAGTCAGATTCTTTTACCATTGATTTTGCACTCTCTGCTTCCTATTACTAAGTCACACCGTGATCTAGTTCAAAATCACCTCTACCCGTGAGCCTAATTTAAGCAATAGTCGTTGGTGAAGAGAACTGTCAAATGCTGTACTTCAAAATCAAGATAGATTACATCACAGTTTTCTACCCTGCCCACCGCCTCAAATACTTTATTGTAGGACAAGAGATTGGTGAGTACGAACACCCTTCCTCAAACCCATGTGCTGCGAGTCGAATTGCTGGAAGTTCCTCCAGATGCCCTTCTGAATGTTCCTGGCCTGGCTGCGGACTCCAGCATCCGGCTCTACAACCGATGTTAAGCTTAATTGGCGATAGTCTGAAGCAGCTGACCTGTCCTTTTGAGAATCGGCGTCACATTAGCTACTTCCATAGGCTGCACATAACTAGTGTTTCAATGACATCTTAAAGATGTCGGTTAGTGGGTCACCGAGCACATCACTAAATTCCTTTAATACCTCGGAAATATCCCGTCAGGACTTACTTATTCTTCTTAAGCTTATCTATCTCATCCTGAAACTACTTGTTTGGTAATGATTATATCCCTCAATTCCATCGCCATCCCCGCCCTCGTACACCTGGAACCCTTTCCGGAATATCAGTTGCCCGATCTTCCTGTAAGAATACTGAATGGAAGTAGTCGTTCAGCAATGTGCCTCATACATTTTCGTAATTTTCTACTAGCTCGCCTGTTTGCTTGCTTTCAGCGGTCCAATTTTCTCCTTGTTTTGTATTCTTCTATACATCTGAAGAAGCCCTAGGATTACTTTTCGCCTCATTTGCATACTTTGATCTCATAGCTCCTTTTTTGCTATCCTGGTGTTTTTCTTTCAATAATCTAGTAGTTCGACATACGGCCCCTTGAGATGTGTTTCACCATTCTTTATTTTCTGATAAATTCTCTTCTTTAACCCTATCTCGTGTTTTAGTCCACGAGTCATCCACTTTAGGGTCATTGTTTTCTTCTTGTTCGCTGTCTGTATGGTGTCCTTGCCCTACCATTAGCCCATAACTCAAATTCATTGTAAGACATTACTTCTACACTGGTTTTCCTGGCTCTCCAAACCACTGTTCTGGCCCCTCATGAATCCCTCAAACTATCCCAGCTTCTACCTTCAACCTTCAACCACCAACACTGTTTGGTCTGCGGTTACCAGTCTAAGCTTAAAACGAACCGTTCTTGGTGGCTCACTATTTCTAACTCTCCGCCCACCTCCAGCTCACGTAGCAAGTTTCCATTATTAGTTAGACTAAGTCTAATATGTTATCTCCTCTGGTAGGCTCAATAACTACCTGGCTTAAGGAAATTACCCAGTATAACTTCAAGAAAATCCTCGGCTCCAGGTCCAGGTAACCCACTAGGTCTTCCCAGCCCATATTCCAATAATTAAATCCCCCATTCTGCAGACATTTTTACTCCTACTCGCCCTGTCAATCTCCTGTAGTAATATACTCGTGTCCTGCCAAGGTTGCTGTACAGAACTCCTAGAGTTAGTTTTTCTTTCCCTTTGTAAACGTCCACCCAAACTGATTCTGAATCCATGTTAGTTTTGATTGAATTATTAACTAAACATTTAAGTGAGTCTTTAACATATAGCAACTCCACCTCCCTTTCTTCCCTTTCTGTCTTCGTGAAACATCTGATAACCCGTTATTTCAAATTCCGATCTAAAATTTCTATTGGCAGTGTTCATCCATGTCTCAGTGATCACTATTATGTAAAAAATTTCCTGAACAAGCTTCACCCCTTAGTAAGTCTATCTTGTTTCTGAGACCCTGCTGTTAGTATAGAAGATTCTTAGCCCGCCCTCTGTTACTCCCCCACAATTACTTCTAAGCTGCCTGGTTGTATTATGAGCTAGATGTCCTCTCCCATTACCAATTACCCCATTACCATTACCAAAGGAGACTAGAAGAGGAAGAGGAGGAAGAGGACATCGTGTTTGGAGAATAGGTAAGACTAGCTGGAGGAGGAGGAGGAGGAGGAGGAAACATGGAAACATGGAAACATGACTAGCAGGCAGCAGAAAGCCTGTTGGCTCATAACTAGGCTGCCTGCGTTCAGTGATTTAATCATCCGTTTGCCACAGGAGTGGCTTGCAGGAAGGATTAAAGCACTTGTGTACCTACTGGGAACGTTCAGTTCACTCCCGTTGCAGCAAAGTGGCGATCAATGCGTTTCTTGAAGGAGTTGATGGTCTCTGCGCTAACCACTTCTGCAGGAAGGTTGCCCCATCCTCCAGCCAAAGCTGGCAGGAAAGGAAAAGAACCATGCAGCATGGAAAACTGCAAGGAAATTATGTAGGAAAGAGGACAGAACTACATTACTGCTACCACTAAGCGGGCGATAAAAGTGGACAAGGATACCAGTATTCGAAAGAACTTAACGTTATTACGACAATGAGTAATATCTTAATTGATGATTGATTCAAAACACTTGTCTAATCTATTCTTGAAGGCCGTAACTGTTGTACTATCAACGACATCACAAGGTAGAGAGTTCCAAACATTGACAACTCGATTGAAGAAGAAGTGTTTAGCTTCGTGAGACGAGAATCTTTACCACTTATCTTCAAATTGTGATTTCTTCTTGTTCGATCAATTGTAAAGTAATCTTCCGCATTAATATCACTGAATCCTTTAAACATTTTAAACATTTCTATTAGATCGCCTCGCATTCTTCGTTTTGATAGGCTGAATAAATTTACTTCTTTAAGCCTTTGTTCATATGACAAATTTCTCAACCTTGGAATCATCTTTGTTACTCTTCGTTGGACCCGTTCCAACTTTTCTATGTCTTTTCTGTAGTAGGGAGACCAAAACTGTACACAGTACTCTAAACGGGGTCGAACCAACGAATTATACAGTTTTAATATTACTTTTTCCAATTTATTATTAAAGACTCGTCCGATGAAGCCAACCAATTTGTTTGCAGTTTTAACTACCTCTGAACAATGCTGACCGGGCTTTAAATCGCTTGATGTAGTGATTCCCAGATCCTTTTCTTTACTTACTGCAGAAAGTTGTTGGCCATTCATTACGTACCGAACGCGATTGTTACATTTGTCAACGTTAAATTTCATTTGCCATTGATTGGCCCAACGTGCAAGTCGATCTAGATCTGATTGTAAAGCTTCTTCGTCGAGTGTCGCAGTTACTTTACTAGCAATTTTTGTGTCATCAGCAAATTTTGATACTTTGCAAGTGAGCCCTTCATCGATATCATTAACATAAATTAAGAAGAGCATGGGGCCAAGCACTGATCCTTGAGGTAAGCCGCTTTTGACATCGAGCCAGTTAGATGTAACACCGTTTAGAACTACTCTCTGTTTCCGCTCAGAGAGCCAGTCCGCAAGCCAATTGTGAATGTTACCCGAGATACCGTGCGCCAGTAGTTTGCTGAGCAATCGTTGGTGGGGGACCTTATCAAATGCCTTTTGAAAATCCAGATATATGATATCTACTGATCTGCTTTCATCGAACACCTCAAAAATATAGTGAAAAAAATCAAGTAAGTTAGTCAAACACAAATGTTTACTACGGAAGCCATGTTGCGAATTATTTGTTATATTATTTTCTTCGAAGAATTTCACCATATTGTCGCGAATGATAGTCTCCATTAACTTACAAACAATAGATGTCAGGCTAATTGGTCGATAGTTTCCTGGATGAGACTTGTCCCCCTTTTTGAAAATTGGTGACATTTGCAAGTTTCCAATCCGACGGAACTTTTCCAGCTTTTAAAGATTTATTGAATATGATGTTTGATTTCTTTTAAGACCCTAGGGGTAATTTTGTCTGGACCAGGAGCTTTGCTTACTTTAATCTTTTCAATTGTGCGTAAAATGTCACTTTCTACGATGAGCACGCCACTTAACATCTTTTCGGCCCTTCTAACCTCCGGCGGTTGAGATGATAAACAATCTTCGTCGGTAAATACGGATGCGAAAAAGTTATTTAGGATTGTAGCCATTTCATTTTCATCGTTCGTGTGGTTACCATTATCATTAGCAAGCGGTCCGATACCACAAGTGAGTGACTTTTTATTATTTACATAGCTAAAAAATTCTTTAGGATTAGATTTACTTGTTTCTGCTATATATTCTTCTAGATATGTCTTGCTTCGTTTTATTAATTTCTTGGTTTCGCGGCGAATTCTGTCCAACTCTAGTTTGTCAGCCTCACTCTGAGTTGATATGTATCTACTGTATACGCGTTTTTTAAGAGATAGTCTATTTGAATTTCGTTATTCCACCATTTGGGTTTCTTCTTAAAAGCTGAACGTCTGTTACGATAGGGTACGCATATGCTTATGGCATTGTTCAATATTGTGGTGAAGGCCTACCAAAATTTATCAATATCTGTTTCCGCCGAGATTCCAGTCCAGTCAGAATTATTTAGAACTGATCGGAGTCTTACGAAATTCGCTCTCTGATAATCAGGCACCTTTTCTTTACTAGGAGTTACTTTACTTTCATATTGATGCTGAATGTGATTGTTCGGTGATCGCTAGAACTAAAAACTGGACCAACATTTACTTCGTTAAGTAGATCAGCTGTCGTTGAAAAGATAAGGTTAAGTATATTATTTTCCGAGTCGGTTCTTGAACGTATTGATGTAAATCACTTAGTAAATTTGTGTACAGGTCGAGCCCTGTATGACAGTTCAACGGTTCAGCCCATCTTTTCACTGGCGTTAAAGTCCCCAACAATTACTGCCTCGCAACTGCTACTTGTTTCTAATAGTAATTCACTTAATAATGCGTGGTCGATATCAAGAGTCTGCCTTGGCGGTCTGTAGATAAGTCCAATTACTATTTTACGAGATTTATTTCTAATTTCAATGAAGACCGTGTCTACATTGGTTATAATATCTGTTTTCACGGATACTGGATGGGGAGAGTTGTGAATATAAAAGATAACGCCTCCACCCTGTCTGTTCTCTCTTTCATGACTAAAGGGAAGGGAAGGAGGAAAGGAAGGAAAGGAAAGGAAGGAACGCAAAGGAAAGGAAGAGAGAGAGAGAGAGAGAGAGAGAGAGAGAGAGAGAGAGAGAGAGAGAGAGAGAGAGAGAGAGAGAGAGAGAGAGAGAGAGAGAGAGAGAGAGAGAGAGAGAGAGAGAGAGAGAGAGAGAGAGAGAGAGAAGATTACATTGAATTACATAGAAAATGAGACCACACAGACCCCATGGTCCAGACTAGGTGGTCTGTCCTTAAACCTAAGTGAATTTACACTAATCAGATGGCTCCAAAACGTTGCTTTTCTACTCTAATTAATATTAAGTTCAAGGAAGTGACGGTCGAGCTTGTTTTTAAAGGAGTCAATCGTGTTACACTGGACCACTGACGGTGGGAGCTTATTCCATTCTCGCACTACAACGTTGGTGAAGAAAAATTTGGTGCAGTCTGAATTTACTCTCGTTCGCAAAGTGTCATCGATCATAAACAATGTTGATCTGTCTACATTCGTGAAACCATTAAGTATTTTAAAACATTCGATCAGTTTTCCTCGGAGGCGACGTTTCTCAAGAGAGAACATATTAAGGGTGGAAAGCTTATCTTCGTAGGATTTGTTGCGCAAGGAAGGGATCATTTTTGTTGCCCGACGCTGAACACCTTCTAATTTAGCAATGTCCTTTGCATGGTGAGGAGACCAAAACTGTACCGCATATTCCAAGTGGGGTCTGACTAAACTATTGTAGAGCCGAGGTATTATATCTTTATTCTTGAATAAAAAGTTTCTTTTAATGAAGCCCAACATTCTGTTCGCTTTATTTTCTGCATCGATGCATTGATGTGAGAATTTGAGGTTTGACGCAATTTTGACCCCTAGGTCCTTAACGCATTGAACGCTTGTGAGTTTAACGCCGCGCATTTCGTATTCGAACTTCTTATTTCTTCTTCCGACTTGAAGGACCTGGCACTTGTCTACGTTAAAGGGCATCTCCCATCTATCTGACCAAGATGAAATTTTGTGCAAATCCTCTTGGAGGCTTTGCCTGTCTTCGTCAGTGAGAACCGAGTTACCAATCTTTGTGTCGTTTGCAAATTTACTAATGCGATTATTGAGTCCAACATCCATGTCGTTGATGTAAATAATGAAGAGCACTGGGCCAAGAACCGAGCCCTGAGGGACGCCACTAGTGACCGGCGCCCACTCTGAGTTAAATCCGTCTATCACCACTCTTTGTTGTCTGTTGCTCAACCAATTCGCGATCCATTGGTTTACTTGAACGTCAATACCTATTTCCTTTAATTTATAAAGTAATTTATGATGTGGGACTTTATCAAACGCTTTCTGGAAATCAAGATACACTACGTCCAATGAGTTGGTTACGACATAAACTGAGAAGAGGTCGTTATAAAAGGTCAATAGGTTTGATAGGCAGGATCTTTTGTTACGGAAGCCATGTTGTGAATCCCCAATTAATGAGTGGCTTTCGAGGTAACTCACAATTTTGTCTCTAATTATGCTCTTAATTAGCTTACCAACAATTGATGTTAGACTAATGGGTCGGTAGTTACCTGCTATTTTTTTATCTCCTTTCCTAAAAATCGGTGTCACGTTAGCCTTTTTCCAATCCGAAGGGACGATGCCTTGTCGCAAGGACATATTGAATACGGTTGAGAGGGAGGAGAGTATTTCGCTCTTTGTTTCTTTAAGCAGTATAGGATATACTTTATCGGGTCCGGGACTTTTATTTGTTTTAAGTGAATGGAGAGCTTTAAGGACTTCATCGGTTGTTATTTCAAAATTAGGCAATGCATGCTCGAGATTTACATTAGTACTGGTGTTGGTGGTAGCGGGAGGAAGACTGTTAGTATCAAACACCGAGGGAAATTAATTGTTTAAGAGGTTTTAAATGTGTTTGCTGCCAGTCAATAGTGCACCGTCGCTGTTTGTTAAAGGTCCAGTTCCACTTCTGATCGCCTTTCTGTTGTTTATGTAACTGAAGAAAGATTTCGGATTATTTTTACAGTTGGCTGCAATATTTTCTTCGTATCTACGCTTTGCCTGACATACTAATCTTTTTACTCGTCGCCTGGCATCATTATAAAGTCTGATGTTTTCGGGCGTGCTTTGTTCCTTCTTTAACCTGTAAGACAATTTTCTCTCCTTGACTGAGTGTTTAATTTCGCTATTAAACCAAGGTGGGCTTTTATTAGTGTTATTTCGCTTCTCGCACAAGGGGACGAATGTGTTCTGCTGAGTGAGTAAATGATTTTTAAAGCTTAGCCAGGCTTCCTCTACATTGCCGTCATCTGATAGTTGTATTTCTGTTAGTTTTTGTTGGATTTCTACGAAGTTAGCTCTTTTGAAATTGGGCACCTTTACTTTATTTTCAGTCACTGATGTTTGAGCTCTAATGTCGACGCGAACTAATTTATGATCGCAAGAACCGAGGTGTTCTACCGTGACATTACTGACCAGGTTATCTTGGGTCGTTATAACAAGGTCGAGAATGTTATTTTGTCGAGTTGGTTCAGAAACCATTTGGCTTCGATAATTTTCTTCTAAAAATTCGATCATTCTATATGACTCGCCTTCTATACCTAATAGTGTCGCCCAGTCGATATGGGGAGGTTAAAGTCTCCTAATATCAGTGAGTCGCTGTTATTAAGTGACTGCCTTAAAACGCTGTACATTTCAAGGTCGTCATCGAGTGATTGCCCGGGAGGCCTGTAGGTGACAGATATATTTAAATTGACTTTTGCAATGTTTACTCGCACCCACAAATGTTGAACGTTAGTGTCTCCTGGTGTTTTGTCAGTGGGTTGCAAATAGCTTATGACAAAAAGGGCGACGCCACCGCCTCTACGGTTTACACGATCTTTGTTGAAGAGTCTGTAGCCATCTATGTTGTATTGGGAACTTAAATCAATGCTTGTGGTGTTGATAAATGTTTCGGTTATAGCAATTATGTCAAAATTTTCTGTTAGAGCAAGACATCTCAGTTCATCAAATTTGTTTCTTAGGCTACGCGGATTGAAACTAAGGATTTTTAAGTTATCTAGAGGCTTGGTAATAGAGGTGGTGGTAATTGTGGGATCACGGTTACGGGTTTGTTGCGATGCATGGCGTCTATTTACACAGGCGGGGTGGGAGGGGGGAGAGAGAGAGAGAGAGAGAGAGAGAGAGAGAGAGAGAGAGAGAGAGAGAGAGAGAGAGAGAGAGAGAGAGAGAGAGAGAGAGAGAGAGAGAGAGAGAGAGAGAGAGAGAGAGAGAGAGAGAGAGAGAGAGAGAATCATTATATAATAATTGGTAAATAATCTGAATTAGTAATTTCACGTGAAAGTTTTTTGTCAAATCAATGAAGTGACTTTTGTGAGAAAACTTTCGAGGCGCAAAAGTCTGATTTATGACTAGTTAGCCTGCTGTTTGGGCCCTGGAAAAGTTGATATCGACACATCACGGCGACACACACACACACACACACACACACACACACACACACACACACACACACACACACACACTTGTGGCCCAGAACTGACCGAGGTCAGACGTGGGTCACGGCGCTCCGAAAGGAGCAGCCAGGGGCCAGCCTGGTGGCCTCCCCCCTTCCCCTCCATCCCCCTCTCCCTTTTCATCAAAACCCAACACCGTAAGATATTTTTGTGACATCATGGTGACAGACAGTGAGTGCAGTGCGTTTGTGGTGCCGTGAAGACACTGAAGAGTAGAAATGGCCGGTGTGACGTCGCCGCGGCCTTACCATCCAACCGACGCCCCAGGTGCCCCCAGGTACACCAGCCCGACCATCATGCTGCTGGGAGAATTCGGTTCAGGTGCAGTGCAGTACTGAGGCCCGTCACTCAGGTGGACTCATGGTTGGGGCAATCAGGACGCCGCTCAACATGGAAGGCAGTGCAGACGTTATAGATTTTCCCACGCCAACTGCCGCGCGGTCCACGTCTTCCCATCTTGTCTCACCGGTTGGATAGATTAGCAGGTCATCGCTAAGCCCATAAGCTGAGTGACGGCCCACACCGCCTCTACCTGCATCCCTGACCCTTTTTGACCTGGGGTTGACCTTGGGCTTAACACCTGACCCGTCATCCGAAAAACCACACCGCCTCCTACCGCACCAACGCACTGCATTCCACCACCTCACCTCCCCCCCCACCCCCCCAGACCCCCATACCTTTCATATTGTACATTTTCCCTTTTTTTCTATTATATTTCAAAAGCGTATTTTTAACATGTATATTTTCAGCTTTACAGTTGCTTTCATTTAATAAACCGTTTATTATTATTATCATTATTATTATTATTATTATTATTACACACACACACACACACACACACACACACACACACACACACACAAGGAAGACACCTCACCCCCTAAGAATCGTATCAAATCTCACCAGAAATAAACGTTTCGTCCTCACAATACGAAGTAACGAGGAAAAAATATCTCAAGTCCTCACAGAGTCACGACGAAGGCAGACACTCCCGCCGCCGCGAGCTGCCGCCGAGGCGGCCATAGCCACTGCCACAGCGCACAGTGAAACATATTATAAGCGTTTATCGAAATCCATTTAACGCAACCCATGCACGTATAGCCTAAACTCGTCAAAGCCTACGGGGTTGTGCTTTAACTCGATTCCCCCCTTCCGTTAACTTGATCTAAACAAGACAAAAAGTGGCATAGTTTCCTACCAAAGAGCAACGCCGCCCCTCGACCCCCCACTAGCTTATGCAAATGCTGTCCCGCCGCGTTGGAGACTCGGCAAGAATAGAAACAAATGGCCACAAGGAAAAGCAGCCTTGCAGCGGTGCGCCGCGGGGAGTTTTCGAGTGAAAAAGTTGTTTTATCGTAGGAACGAGCAATTTCCGACGGAAATGGTTTAAAAGAAAGAAAGATCCATGAGGAGAAAATAGTGTCAGCCGCGAAAGTGAATTCAGTGTTTTACGGATACTTACGAAAATTTGCTCCTCTCGTTTTTGTGATCTACACTTTCTGAATGATGGCAGATACGATGAGTAAAAAAATACGTAGAAGGCCTTACAAAATGAGATCTAACAGTGAAAAGATAAAAGATACAGACAACTGAAATGAGTCTCTGGTAAATGGAAAACAATTTGATCTAACGAAAAACTATAGCATGTCACGGTAATTCGCTGATCAATGTCACACAAGGAAAGTTCCCAAAAAGCCCTCCTACTAACCGTGCACTTATTCTTCACTCCATCCCTCAGTCCCCTACGTCTCCACTTACTGGCTTGGTGTCCCTCACCCCTTCCACGTCTTTACTTCACTCTCCCTCCACCGCAGCGTTCACCATATCTCTCCACTTTTTTTTTCACAACTCCACTTCCCCTCCACCACTCTACACCTCTTTTCCTTCACCACCCTAACGCTCCTCCCTCCCTCCACCATCCTTTTTCGACCTCCCCACCTTCCTCCTCTCCCTCACAAATCCACCTTTTTCCATCCTCCTTCTCTCCTGACGTTCATAACAAATATTCCTCAAGATCCAGCGCCACTTATTCCTCCATTCCTTTCTACGCTTCTCAGGCAAGGGCTCCTCCATACTTTCCTTGCCCTCTTCGCCCTTTCCTCCACTTCTTTCTCCCTCCACCGCCTTCGACTGATTGCTTCCTGCCGCGTAAGCCTCTCCTTCGTCTCCTTCTTTCCTCTTGCAACATCCCCTTAGTTCCTCTCACCCTCAGATTCCTTCATCCCCTTGCTCCTGTATTCTTGCAGCATCCCCGCATTCCCTCTCACCCTCAGATTCCTTCATCCCCTTGCTCCTGTATTCTTGCAGCATCCCTGCATTCCCTCTCACCCTCAGATTCCTTCATCCCCTTGCTCCTGTATTCTTGCAGCATCCCTGCATTCCCTCTCACCCTCAGATTCCTTCATCCCCTTGCTCCTGTATTCTTGCAGCATCCCCGCATTCCCTCTCACCCTCAGATTCCTTCATCCCCTTGCTCCTGTATTCTTGCAGCATCCCTGCATTCTCTCTCACCCTCAGATTCCTTCATCCCCGCGTCTCTCTTTTCTTGCAGCATCCCTCCATCTTTTCATCCCCTCAACCCTCTTTCTTGTTGCAGCTTCCTTTCCCTTCATTCCCCTCCGGCCCTAAGTTCCTGCCGTGCCTTGTGCCTAAAAAAACTTTTATTAAGGACGGTGACTTAAGACGCGAGTGCTTCGTAAGGGGATGTGAATCTTTTAATATCATTATTTACCTCTTCAGTCGTTCATTATGTTAAACGTTTCCAATGACTTTCTTCGACTCTCTGCTTACCTCCATGTGGATTAGTTTGGTTTGGCTTTCTTTATATCTTTCCTCCTTTCCTCCTTCCTTCCTTCCTTTTTACCACCGTCCCATAAGCCCACATCCTCATGAACAATGCAATGCCTTTACTCGTGATCATCCCACTAACACTTCTTCATGTCTTTCTTTATCACCGGCTCACCAGCCTACTCGTCCCTTAAATTACGCATGAGCCTTGAGGTCATTTCATTCCTCTCCTCTCAAACAATGCAAGCCTCACTCCTTCTCATCCCACCAACACTTTCTTCATCCTTCGTTTCTTTCTCTTTTTCCAGCTCACTAACCTTTTCCATCCTTTCTGCATGGGGTCGCTTTTTACCTTTCCTCCCAAACGGTGTAAGTATTTCACTCCCTCTCATCCGACGAACACTTTTTCTCAATTCTTTCACTTCTTTCTTTGTTTCCGGATCGCCAACCTTTTTCATCCTTTCTGCATGGGCTTCCTTCTTACTTTTCCTATAGCAAACAGTGCAAGCCTTTTTCTCCCTCTCATCCCACGAACATGTTTCACCATTTCTTCAAATCCTTCCTTACTGCCGGCTCACTAACCTATCCCATCCTCTCTGCGTGGGGTTCTTTTCACCTTTCTTCCCAAACAGTGTAAACCTTTTTCACCCTCTCATCCGACGAGAACATTTCACCATTTCTCGCTCTGCTGGTAAGCGAGCGTTGGAGCCGAGGCGCGAAGAGACCCATATGGAGCTCGGCCTCACTGCCTTCAGCGCGGCATTCTTCCTTATATATATGTTTATCGCCTCACCGCTCGCCCAGTCAGTCAGTGTAGCCAGTAACCAAAGCGCGGTTCACACGAGCAGTTTCCTCTGTGTACTGACTCTTGATTTCCTGGGGGTATATTGGAGAAGAGCTTTGCACGAGGCTTGAGTTTGGAGTAATCAGCATCGCTCGGGTCCCAGAGGCATCTATGCTCTTCTGCCATCTCGCACAGGGATTTTTCTACACTTTTAGGCCCCACCAACTCGTCTGATATTATAAATGACTGTAATTTTGACGTGAGAAGGCCACATGAGTTTCCCAAAACAGGAGCAAGATGACCGTCTTCACGGAACCACAGGAACACGGGTACTTGTTTACAACAAAGGTGCCGGAACTCAGTTTCGGTGCAACTTTGTGCCGCAACATAAGGAAAAATTCCTCGTGTGAACCGCGCTTTAAGAGAACACCGCGGCAGCTTCAGGGTTTGTTTTTTTCCCCGTTGCTGTTACAGAAAGCTTGAGATTGTGCCTCTAAAAGCAGATGGACTCATCATGCTCCCCTCACACACACACACACACACACACACACACACACACACACACACACAGTTCATGCAGACTCGGCGTGATGAAACTTGTTAGTAAGTGCTGGTAAGAGTGACACACGTTTGGACATGGCCATGGTGCCTCTCTCTCTCTCCTCCTCCTGCTCCTCCTTCCTCCTCCTCCTCCTCCTCCTCCTGCTCCTCCTTCATCCTCCTCCTCCTCTTCTTCGTCCTCCTCCTTTTTTCTTCACCGTGGCTGAAATTTTCTGTCTTTTCATAAAAATTCATGACAACCACTTTGCCTTCCCACCAACGAGACCACTGTCTTTATGAGCTGCGTGTGTGTGTGTGTGTGTGTGTGTGTGTGTGTGTGTGTACTAAAAATGTCATTATTAATTAATGATGATAGTAATAATGAGTGATTCATGCAAGCAAACAACCGTGAACGGACCAATAAGAGGAAAGAATGAAAATACAATACGAGAAAATCCCAATGAAAGAAAAAACAAAATCCAAACTCAAAATACAAGAAACAAATTATTCTTACAGTGTGTTGGTGATGGGACTCTTAGGGGCGGGTAGGGGAGAGGTGGAGGCTGCAGGGAAGGGGAGGGTTCATTTATTCCTGGGGGGGGGCGTTGATAAGCCTATCCTAATTAGTCCGAAGTGGGTGAAGGCTGTTGGGGGAGGGGTCCTGCGGGTGGAGGGTGGGGGAGATATGTGTGTGTGTGTGTGTGTGTGTGTGTGTGTGTGTGTGTGTGTGTGTGTGTGTAATAATGACAATAAATAACGATAATAACACAAGTGCTGATTAATGATGCCGATAACAATAATGATACAACCAACACCAGCTCTCTCTCTCTCCGCACCACAAATCACTATTATCGCCACTGTCATTCCTCGCCACGACAACCCAACCCGTGATTAGTGTGTTCAAAGACATTCTATTAACGGGTCGTATTACAGAGAGAGAGACTGGGTCGTAGAGAGAGACAAACAGACAGACAGACAGAAGATACATTGGTAGATAGATAGACAGACATAAGGAGATATGAAGGTGTTAAGAGATTGAAAGCGAGAGAGAGAGAGAGAGAGAGAGAGAGAGAGAGAGAGAGAGAGAGAGAGAGAGAGAGAGAGAGAGAGAGAGAGAGAGAGAGAGAGAGAGAGAGAGAGAGAGAGAGAGAGGGGCCTCACGTGTCCTGCCTGACCCAGGAGGGGCCTGAGGGGGAAGGGGATTAGACTTCCTTTGGTGACGGTGGGCGATCCTGTCTGACCTATTCTGCTCCGGCTCTCACTCAGGTTGTTTTGAAATGTCCATTCCCTCACCCAATATCTGATCCACGATTACGGATACCCATTACTTTTTTGTGTTAGTAGACAGCAAATGTTTGTTGATGTATTTCATGCATTACAAAGAATACGAAGAAATTTTAGTAAATTAAGGAAGGCCTGTTGAGTGTCCGCTCTCCAATAGGTTTCACCCAAACCAAATCGGCTTAGCTGCCCATCACCATCAACCAATCACCAGCAACAGAGCGGCTATGCCCTTCCTACATCGCCTGGGGGGAGGGGCTTCTGGGCTCAACTCGAGGAAGTAGAGGGAGAGAAGGAAGGAAAACAGGGTAGGGGAGAGAAAATGAAAAAGGGAGGAGGCGGCGGCGGGGGCGGATACCAGCGGAGACGGAGGAGGCGGCGGGGGGCAGAAACAGGCAGCGAAGAGAAGAGATAGGAAGGGAAGGCAAGGCAGAGAGAGGGGCGGAGACGGAGGAGGCGGCGGGGGGCAGAAACAGGCAGCGAAGAGAAGAGATAGGAAGAGATGGCAAGGCAGAGAGAGGGGCGGAGACGGAGGAGGCGGCGGGGGGCAGAAACAGGCAGCGAAGAGAAGAGATAGGAAGAGATGGCAAGGCAGCGAGAGGGGCGGAGACGGAGGAGGCGGCGGGGGGCAGAAACAGGCAGCGAAGAGAAGAGATAGGAAGAGATGGCAAGGCAGAGAGAGGGGCGGAGACGGAGGAGGCGGCGGGGGGCAGAAACAGGCAGCGAAGAGAAGAGATAGGAAGGGAAGGCAAGGCAGAGAGAGGGACGGAGACGGAGGAGGCGGCGGGGGGCAGAAACAGGCAGCGAAGAGAAGAGATAGGAAGGAAGGCAAGGCAGAGAGAGGACGGAGACGGAGGAGGCGGCGGGGGCAGAAACAGGCAGCGAAGAGAAGAGATAGGAAGGGATGGCAAGGCAGAGAGAGGGGCGGAGACGGAGGAGGCGGCGGGGGGCAGAAACAGGCAGCGAAGAGAAGAGATAGGAAGAGATGGCATGGCAGAGAGGGGCGGAGACGGAGGAGGCGGCGGGGGGCAGAAACAGGCAGCGAAGAGAAGAGATAGGAAGAGATGGCAAGGCAGAGAGAGGGGCGGAGACGGAGGAGGCGGCGGGGGGCAGAAACAGGCAGCGAAGAGAAGAGATAGGAAGGGATGGCAAGGCAGAGAGAGGGGCGGAGACGGAGGAGGCGGCGGGGGGCAGAAACAGGCAGCGAAGAGAAGAGATAGGAAGGGAAGGCAAGGCAGAGAGAGGGACGGAGACGGAGGAGGCGGGGGGCAGAAACAGGCAGCGAAGAGAAGAGATAGGAAGGGATGGCAAGGCAGAGAGAGGGGCGGAGACGGAGGAGGCGGCGGGGGGCAGAAACAGGCAGCGAAGAGAAGAGATAGGAAGGGAAGGCAAGGCAGAGAGAGGGACGGAGACGGAGGAGGCGGCGGGGGGCAGAAACAGGCAGCGAAGAGAAGAGATAGGAAGGGATGGCAAGGCAGAGAGAGGGACGGAGACGGAGGAGGCGGTGGGGGCAGAAACAGGCAGCGAAGAGAAGAGATAGTAAGGGATGGCAAGGCAGAGAGGGCGGAGACGGAGGAAGTGGTGGGGGCAGAAACAGGCAGCGAAGAGAAGAGATAGGGAAGAGATGGCAAGGCAGAGAGAGGTGCGGAGACGGAGGTGTCGGCGGGGGGCAGAAACAGGCAGCGAAGAGAAGAGATAGGAAGGGATGGCAAGGCAGAGAGAGGGGCGGAGACGGAGGAGGCGGGGGGGGGCAGAAACAGGCAGCGAAGAGAAGAGATAGGAAGGGATGGCAAGGCAGAGAGAGGGCGGAGACGGAGGAAGTGGCGGGGGCAGAAACAGGCAGCGAAGAGAAGAGATAGGAAGGGAAGGCAAGGCAGAGAGAGGGACGGAGACGGAGGAGGCGGCGGGGGGCAGAAACAGGCAGCGAAGAGAAGAGATAGGAAGAGATGGCAAGGCAGAGAGAGGGGCGGAGACGGAGGAGGCGGCGGGGGGCAGAAACAGGCAGCGAAGAGAAGAGATAGGAAGGGATGGCAAGGCAGAGAGAGGGGCGGAGACGGAGGAGGCGGCGGGGGGCAGAAACAGGCAGCGAAGAGAAGAGATAGGAAGGGATGGCAAGGCAGAGAGAGGGGCGGAGACGGAGGATGCTGAGGGGGGAAGAAACAGGCAGCGAAGATAAGAGATATTAAGTGAAGTCAAGGCAGAGAGAGGGGCGGAGACGGAGGAGGCGGCGGGGGGCAGAAACAGGCAGCGAAGAGAAGAGATAGGAAGGGAAGGCAAGGCAGAGAGAGGGACGGAGACGGAGGAGGCGGCGGGGGGCAGAAACAGGCAGCGAAGAGAAGAGATAGGAAGGGAAGGCAAGGCAGAGAGAGGGACGGAGACGGAGGAGGCGGCGGGGGCGGAGACAGCGGCGAAGAGATCGGCTGGTAAGGCAAGGCAGAAAGAGGGGCGGAGACAGAGTGTTATTAAGGGATTAAGGAGGACCTGCTGAGGTAACAAAAGGGGGGAGGTGCAGGGGGCGAGTCTTCTCCAATTAAGGCAACTAACTACAAATGAAGGGAAGGGAAGCTAAGCAGGCAAGGAAAAGGGAAGGGAGGAGAGTAAGAAAAAGAGACCACGAGAAGAATAGGGAACAAAGGAACGAAAGAGAAGAAAGGGGGTAAAGAAACGACAGAAGTTGGTGATGAGAGATATTTCTAAGTAAAGAAGAGCTTGGGACACGGGCGTAAAGACTTTCTCGTACTCACACACATTGAAAGCGATGCAGCAGGGACAGGAGGAAAAGTAAGGAAACGTAGGGTAAGGTAAGGTAAGGAAAGGTAAGGGAAGGGAAGGGAAGGGAAGCTAGGGAAGAGAAGGGAAGGGAAGGGAAGATAAGGTAATGTAAGGTAAGGTAAGGGAAACTAGGGAAGGGGAGCTAACGACGGGGAAGGGAAGGGAAGATAACGTAGGGTAAGGTAGGGTAAGTTAAGGGAAAGTTGTGAAGGGAAGCTAGGGAAGGGAAGGGAAGGGAAAGGAAGGGAAGATAACGTAGGGTAAGGTAGGGTAAGTTAAGGGAAAGTTGTGAAGGGAAGCTAGGGAAGGGAAGGGAAGGGAAGGGAAGGGAAGATAACGTAAGGTAAGGTAGGTGTTAAGGAAAGTTGTGAAGGGAAGCTAGGGAAGGAAGGAAGGAAGGAAGGAAGATAACGTAAGGTGAGGTAGGGTAAGTTAAGGAAAGTTGTGAAGGAAGGAAGGAAGGAAGGAAGAAGGAAGGAAGCTAGAAGGAAGGAAGGAAAGGAAGGAAGGGAAGGGAAGGAAGGAAGGGAAGGAAGGAAGGAAGGGAAGCTAGGGAAGGAAGGAAGGGAAGGGAAGGAAGGAAGTAGGGAAGGAAGGAAGGAAGGAAGGAAGGAAGCTAGGAAGGAAGGAAGGAAGGGAAGGAAGGAAGGAAGGGAAGAAGGAAGGAAGGGAAGGAAGGGAAGGGAAGGAAGATAACGTAAGGTAGGGTGTTAAGGGAAAGTTGTGAAGGGAAGCTAGGGAAGGAAGGAAGGGAAGGAAAGGAAGGAAGATAACGTAAGGTAAGGTAGGGTAAGTTAAGGGAAAGTTGTGAAGGGAAGCTAGGACGGAAGGGAAGGAAG
The DNA here is from genome assembly GCF_024679095.1 of Eriocheir sinensis. NCBI lineage: Eukaryota > Metazoa > Arthropoda > Malacostraca > Decapoda > Varunidae > Eriocheir > Eriocheir sinensis. The sequence goes on along the minus strand of NC_066525.1, from coordinate 20,555,785 downwards.
GAAGATAACGTAAGGTAAGGTAGGGGTTAAGGGAAAGTTGTGAAGGGCTAGGGAAGGAAGGAAGGAAGGAAGGAAGCTAGGAAGGAAGGGAGGAAGGAAGGAAGGAAGGAAGGAAGGGAAGAGAAGGAAGCTAGGGAAGGAAGGAAGGAAGGAAGGAAGATAACGTAAGGTAAGGTAGGGTAAGTTAAGGAAAGTTGTGAAGGGAAGCTAGGAAGGAAGGAAGGGAAGGAAGGAAGGAAGGGAAGGGAAGATAACGTAAGGTAAGGTAGGGTAGGTTAAGGAAAAGTTGTGAAGGGAAGCTAGGGAAGGAAGGAAGGAAGGAAGGAAGGAAGATAACGTAAGGTAAGGTAGGGTAAGTTAAGGAAAGTGAAGGAAGCTAGGGAAGGAAGGAAGGAAGGAAGGAAGGAGGAAGATAACGTAAGGTAAGGGTAAGTTAAGGAAAGTTGTGAAGGAAGGAAGGGAAGGGAAGGAAGCTAGGAAGGAAGGAAGGAAGGAAGGAAGGAAGGGAAGAGGAAGGGGAAGGAAGGAAGGAAGGAAGCTAGGAAGGAAGGAAGGAAGGAAGGAAGGAAGGGAAGCGGGAAAGAAGGAAGGAAGGAAGGAAGGAAGCTAGGAAGGAAGGAAGGAAGGAAGCTAGAAGGAAGGGAAGGAAGGACGGAAGGAAGGAAGCTAGGAAGGAAGGAAGGAAGGAAGGAAGGAAGGAAGCTAAGGAAGGAAGGAAGGAAGAGAAGGGAAGGAAGGAAGGAAGGGAAGCTAGGGAAGGAAGGAACGAAGGAAGCTAGGGAAGGAAGGAAGGAAGGAAGGAAGGGAAGAGAAGGGAAGCCAGGGAAGGGAAGGGAAGGGAAGATAACGTAAGGTAAGGTAGGGTAGGTTAAGGAAAAGTTGTGAAGGGAAGCTAGGGAAGGGAAGGGAAGGGAAGGGAAGGGAAGGGAAGATAACGTAAGGTAAGGTAGGGTAAGTTAAGGGAAAGTTGTGAAGGGAAGCTAGGGAAGGGAAGGGAAGGGAAGGGAAGGGAAGGGAAGATAACGTAAGGTAAGGTAGGGTAAGTTAAGGGAAAGTTGTGAAGGGAAGCTAGGGAAGGGAAGGGAATGGAAGGGAAGGGAAGGGAAGATAACGTAGGGTAAGGTAGGGTAGGTTAAGGGAAAGTTGTGAAGGGAAGGGAAGGGAAGGGAAGGGAAGATAACGTAAGGTGAGGTAGAATAAGTTAAGGGAAAGTTGTGAAGGGAAGGGAAGGGAAGGGAATGAAAGTGAAGGGAAGATAACGTAAGGTAGGGTAAGGTAAGGTAAGGGGAAAGAAAGGTAGTAATAGCATCTCTTAGGTAAGGGAGAACTTTGAACACGGTCTTAATTAATTACCTTCACGTACTTAATCCACAATACTGAGCAGAATAAATAGGAGGTGAAGTAGGGCAAGGAAGTGAAGGAGAAAGAGTCAAGGAAGGCAAGGAAGCAGGGGAAGGAAAGAGAGGGATAAAAAGTGAAGCAAGAGGGACATCATAAAAAGCTTGAGGTAGTACAGGCGTAAAGATCTCGTGCAATTTTCTTTATAACCAACAAAAGCTATGCAATATGGAGGGGACGGGAGGTGAAGGAGGGGAAGGGCAGATGAAGGAAAGGGAAGGAAGGGAAGAGAAGGGAAGTAAAGGGAAGACAAAAGTATGGGAAGGGAAAGGAAAAACGCCGGAGGAAGTTGGTCATGGAAGACAAATGGAAAGAAGGAAAGAAAGGGAAGGGAAGGGAAGGTAAGGGAAGGAAGAAGGAAAGGAAGGAAGGGAAAGGAAGGGACGGGACGGGGAGAAAAAGGTATGGGAAGGAAAAGGTATGGAAAGGAAAAGGAAGAACGACAGAGGAAGTTGGTCAGGGAAGAGAAAGGAAAAGAAGGAAAGAAAGGTAAGGAAAGGAAAGTAAAGGGAAGGGAAGGAAGGAAGGAAGGGAAGGGAGAAAATGGGAAGGAAAGGAAGAACGCCAGAGAAAGTTGGTCAGGGAAGAGAAAGGAAAGAAGGAAAGAAAGGTAAGGAAAGGGAAGGAAGGGAAGGAAGGAAGGGAAGGAAGGGGAGAAAATGTAAGGGAAGGAAAGGAAGAACGCCAGAGAAAGTTGGTCAGGGAAGAGAAAGGAAAGAAGGAAAGAAAGGTAAGGAAAGGAAGGAAGGGAAGGGAAGGGAAGGAAGGGAAGGAAACAAAGGAGAAAATGTATGGAAGGAAAGGAAGAACGCCAGAGAAAGTTATCAGGGAAGAGAAAGGGAAAGAAGGAAAGAAAGGTAAGGAAAGGGAAGGGAAGGGAAGGGAAGGGAAGGAAGGAGAAAATGTATGGAAGGGAAAGGAAGAACGCCAGAGAAAGTTGGTCAGGGAAGAGAAAGGAAAGAAGGAAAGAAAGGTAAGGAAAGGAAGGGAAGGAAGGAAGGAAGGGAAAGAAAGGGGAGAAAAATGTATGGGAAGGGAAAGGAAGAACGCCAGAGTAAGTTGGTCAGGGAAGAGAAAGGGAAAAAAGGAAAGAAAGGTAAGGAAAGGGAAGGGAAGGGAAGGGAAGGAAGGAAGGAAGGAGGGGAGAAAGGGAAGGAAAGGAAGAACGCCAGAGGAAGTTGGTCAGGGAAGAGAAAGGGAAAGAAGGAAAGAAAGGTAAGGAAAGGGAAGGGAAGGGAAGGGAAGGAAGGAAGGAGGGGGAGAAACAAGGAAGGGAAAGGAACAACGCCAGAGGAAGAAGAGAAAGGAAAGAAGGAAAGAAAGGTAAGGAAAGGAAGGAAGGAAGGGAAGGAAGGAAAGGAAAGAAAGGTGAGAAAATGGGGAAGGGAAAGGAAGAACGCCAGAGGAAGTTGGTCAGGGAAGAGAAAGGGAAAGAAGGAAAGAAAGGTAAGGAAAGGGAAGGGAAGGAAGGGAAGGGAAGGAAGGAAGGGAAGAAAGGGGAGAAAATGTATGGAAGGAAAGGAAGAACGCAGAGGAAGTTGGTCAGGAAGAGAAAGGGAAAGAAGGAAAGGTAAGGAAAGGGAAGGAAGGAAGGAAGGAAGGAAGGGAAAGAAAGGAGAAAATGTATGGGAAGGGAAAGGAAGAAAGAGGAAGTCAGGGAAGAGAAAGGAAAGAAGGAAAGATAAGGAAAGGAAGGGAAGGAAGGAAGGAAGGGAAAGAAAGGAAGAGATGGGTAGGGAAAGGAAGGAAGGAAAGGAAGGCAGAGAAGGGAAAGGAAAGGAAGGAAGGAAAGTAATGGAAGAGAAGGGAAGGGAAGGGAAGGGAAGGGAAAGGAAGGATAGAGAATAAAAAGGAAAGGAAAGGAAGAGAAAGTAAAGAAAAGGAAGAGAAGTGAAAGGAAAGGAAGGGAAGGGAAAAGATAAGAAGAGAAGGGAAAGGAAAGGAAGGGAAGGGACAGGCAAGGAAGTGAAGGGAAAGAAAAGGAAAAGGAAATGAAAGGAAGGAAGGGAAAGGAAGGAAGGTAAGGAATGGAAAGGAAAGGAAGGGAAAGTAAAGAAAAGGAAGAAAAGTGAAATGAAAGGAAGGGAAGGGAAAAGATAAGAAGAGAAGGGAAAGGAAGGGAAGGAAACGGAAAGGAAAGGAAAGGAAGGGAAAGGAAAGGAAGGGAAAGGAAGGGAAGGAAAGGAAAGGAAAGGAAATTAAGAGAAAGTAAAGAAAAGGAAGAAAAGTGAAATGAAAGGAAGGGAAGGGAAAAGATAAGAAGAGAAGGGAAAGGAAAGGAAGGGAAGGGAAAGGAAAGGAAGGGAAAGTAAAGAAAAGGAAGAAAAGTGAAATGAAAGGAAGGGAAGGGAAAAGATAAGAAGAGAAGGGAAAGGAAGGGAATGGAACGGAAAAGAAAGGAAAGGAAGGGAAAGGAAAGGAAGGGAAAGGAAAGGAAGGGAAGGGAAAGGAAAGGAAAGGAAAGGAAGGGAAAGTAAAGAAAAGGAAGAAAAGTGAAAAGAAAGGAAGGGAAGGGAAAAGATAAGAAGAGAAGGGAAAGGAAGGGAAGGAAACGGAAAGGAAAGGAAAGGAAGGGAAAGGAAAGGAAGGGAAAGGAAGGGAAGGGTAAGGAAAGGAAGGGAAGGGAAAAGATAAGAAGAGAAGGGAAAGGAAGGGAAGGAAACGGAAAGGAAAGGAAAGGCAGGGAAAGGAAAGGAAGGGAAGGGAAAGGAAGGGAAGGGTAAGGAAAGGAAAGGAAGGGAAAGTAAAGAAAAGGAAGAAAAGTGAAAAGAAAGGAAGGGAAGGGAAAAGATAAGAAGAGAAGGGAAAGGAAGGGAAGGAAACGGAAAGGAAAGGAAAGGAAGGGAAAGGAAAGGAAGGGAAGGGAAAGGAAGGGAAGGGAAAGGAAAGGAAGGGAAGGGAAAAGATAAGAAGAGAAGGGAAAGGAAGGGAAGGAAACGGAAAGGAAAGGAAAGGCAGGGAAAGGAAAGGAAGGGAAGGGAAAGGAAGGGAAGGGTAAGGAAAGGAAAGGAAGGGAAAGTAAAGAAAAGGAAGAAAAGTGAAAAGAAAGGAAGGTAAGGGAAAGATAAGAAGGGAAAGGAAGGAAGGAAACGGAATGGAACGGAAGGGAATGGAATGGAAAGGAATGGAATGGAAAGGAAAGGAAGGGAAGGGAAAGGAAAGGAAAGGAAGGGAAAGTAAAGAAAAGGAAGAAAAGTGAAATGAAAGGAAGGGAAGGGAAAAGATAAGAAGAGAAGGGAAAGGAAAGGAAGGAAACGGAAAGGAAAGGAAAGGCAGGGAAAGGAAAGGAAGGGAAGGGAAAGGAAGGGAAGGGAAAGGAAAGGAAGAGAAGGGAAAGGAAAAGCAAAGAAGGGAAAGGAAGGAAAGGGAAATTAAACAGGATGTGAGAGGAGTGGAAAGGAGATGGCAGGAAAGAAAATGAGAGAGAAGAGGAGAGAAGGAAAAAAGAAGAGAGGAAAGAAAATGAGAGAAGAAGAAAGAAAATGAGATGGTAAAAGAGGAGAGGAGGAAAGGAGAAAAAGGAGAGGAAGTGAGAAAATAAGAAAGAAAATGAGAGAGCAGGAGAGGCGAGGAGAGGAGAAGAGCGTAAAGGAAAGGAGAGACGAGAGAACAAGAAAGAAAATGACAGGGTAGGAAAGGGGAGGAGAGGAGGAGGGAGAAGGAGAGAAGAGGATGGGAAAAGCTGAATACTATTAGGAACCGGAAACTAAGGAGGAAAAGTTAGAACGGAAAGGAAATCAGAAAACACAAGAAGACACATAGGAGGAAAACTAAGTAGGGGAAAGGAAACTAAGAGGAGAAAGAGGAGGATGGGGAGAAGAAGAAGAGGAAGAGGAAGGAGAGGAGGAGAGGGAGGAGGAATACTATTAGACACGGAGGAGGCTGGAGTAAGAAGAGTGCGGAGAGAGAGGGACAGGGGGCGAAGGGGGCGGCGGAGGGTGTGACCGCGTGAAAGGATAGACTGGGATGTAATTTCTTGGACGTCTAAATGGCCTACAGAAAAGCAGGGAAGTGTGTAAGCCTGAAGGGTACATGAGGTATTTTGAGACCCTGGAGAAGTTACTGCAGGTTACTGGATGGCCGGGAAGGGAGATGAGGGACAGAAAGACTTGGCAATGACGCACAAAAGGGGTTGGCGAGAGGACGAAGAGCAAGTGAGAGACGACTGGGCAATATAGTGGTCGGAACGGCGAGGTGAAGGGGAGTGAGGGACGACTGGACGAGATAGTTGCTGGAGCAGCGAGGTGAAGTAGCGACTCAGAGCACTCTGAGAAGGATAAAAATCTTCAGTGATGAATTGATGAGGGCGAAAACTGTAAGAGGTAGAATAAAGAAATTAGTTTGAGAAAGACGACAACGAGGAGGAGAATGAGAGGACAAGGACGAGGAGGAAAGAGGTGGGGTAAAAGCAGAATTAAGATGGCGAGAAAGCCGATTACGACGACGAAGACGACAAGGGTTGCAGAGGGCAAAGTTGGGTACAATCAAACAAACAAACAAACACACTAACAAAAACAGACGCAAACGCCCTAAGAAACACTGCAGAAGGAAAAGAACGGAAAAGAAAAGGAGGAAAAACAAGAGGAGTCAGAGGAGAGAAGAGAAAGAAGGAGACGGAAGCAGAGACGCGAGACGGGTTATGGAGAAGAGCCTGAACGCTGCCATGGAGAGGTGACGAGTGGGGAAGGAGGAAGGAAAGACAGAGGAAGGGGTAGGGAGGAGGAGGAGCAAGAAGGAGGGACTCTTGTTGGCTCACATTCTACTCTCAGGTTGCGCGTCGTGGCCTGATGACGAGACGCAGACAGGAGAGGAAAAGGATCAGTTCAGTGCTAGATGCGAAGGTACACTGATTTCCGGTGGTGTCGCTCCCAGGATCACAGTACAAGCTCCTGTTAGTTTTCTTGGCGCTGCAGCCATAGGTTAACATGATACATAAACAGAAAACACGCACAGTACACCATTAGGAATCCATGACGAGTTCCGTGCTTGGTACTATTGGACTTCCTGTTCCGTGAGCAAAACTTGGCGCTGAGAATACTTGCCTCCCCACACAGCCCCGCCGCCGCCGCAGTGACCCGCAGCAGGATAGTGGCCGCTGACACGCACACATTAATGCAACGGGACTCGGGAAGACAAACATTGAGGCTCAGACTTATGAACAGTGAATGCATCGCAGGAGTTATAAAAAGTAAACGTTTATGTGAATTCTCCGACTCGTTCCTGGAAGCGACATCGTAAGGAAGAGTTTTTGTTGAACTTTTTATTGCCAATTATTCACGCGCTGACTGTCTAATCCCCTCGAAACCCCAGCATGAATACAATGCCTTCTTACATCCTCTCTCTGTTTCTTCATCTCTTTTCCTTTTATTAACTCGTCTACTCTTTTCTTCCATTTTTCCTTGTCATCCATTCACTCCTTGCCATTCAGTCCCTTCTTTATTTTCGTTCCTCTTTGAGATATGCACTTCCTTCTTCCCTTCTTTCTCTACCTGCCTTTCACTTCCTTCCTTATCTCCCTGCCACCCACTTCATTTTTCTTCCTTCTCTCTTTCTCATTAACTTGCTTCTTTTCTAACTTTTTCCTTCACTCCCATCAAATCTTTTCCTTTCTTTCTTAATCCCTGCCACCCTTCTATTCTCAAATTCCTTCTTCACTACTTTCCTACTATTTCTTTCCCACACATTTATTCTCTTCTTTCCTTTGTTACTCCCTTCCACCTTTCTCTTCTCAAATTCCTCTCTTTTTTTCCCAACTATCTATTCGTTCCCTTCCTTTCTTACTTCCTCCCACCTTTCTCTTCTCCTAATCCTTCTTCTTCCCTATACTTTTTTTTATTTCCCTCCCATCTTTTCCTTTTCTCTTGCCACCTGCCAGCTTTCTCCTCTTTTCTTCCTTCACTCTCCGCTTACATTCATTTCTTCTCACTAAACTCCCTGTCATTCTTTGTGTTCTCTCCTCCTCTGTTATCTCTGCCATCCGTTCCCTTCTTTCCTTACACCTCGACCGCCACTTCCTCCTTGACCTCACTCTCACCCCCCCCCCCGCCGCGTCACCCCTCCCGGTGCTGTGTGTGTGTGTGTGTGTGTGTGTGTGTGTGTGTGTGTGTGTGTGTGTGTGTGTGTGTGTGTGTGTGTGTGTGTGTGTGCAGGCGCTCAGGGATCATGTCCGTGATTATTCTCGAAACAGTTCGAGATCAACGGACCGAGGTAAGACACTTCCAATGCCCGACAGTTTACTGAGATAAACCGTGAAGCAGAAAATTCATAAACATTACTGGTAACGTACTTACGCTCTAAATATACTCAGTAACATCATCTTTCAAAGTACCGGGATAAGTACATTATTTTCCGCTCAGCTGCAACAACAACAACAACATCAACAGAAAAAAACGGCACGTTCTTGGTACTTTCGTTTATCCTCCTTTTTCCCAGCGTCACCTGTCTCTTTCTCCTTCCCTTTCGTTCTCTTCTGAAGCGGCGCTGATTAGTAGTTCAAGGGAAAGATTTGGTAAGAGGTGGAGGAAGAAGAGGGGGAAGAGAATGGGAGGAGAATGACAGAAGAGGAAGAGAGATTGAGAGGAAGATGGAGGAGAGGAGAGAAAGGGACTGGGAGGAAGATAGAGGAAGAGAAAGAGAGATTGAGAGGAATATGGAGAAGGAAGTGAGAGATTAGGAGGAATATAGAGGTGAGGGAAGAGAGACTGGGAGGAATAAAAGAAGGAAGAGAGAGAGTGGGAAGATGAAGGAAGAGGACGAAGAGAAACACTGAGAGAAAGAGGGGGAAGAGAAAGGGAGACTGGGGGGAAGAGAAAGAGAGAGCGACCGGGAGGAAGATGTAGGAGGAGAAAGAGCACGCAGAGGTGAAAGGGGAAAGGTTGTTATATGGGGAGAGAATAAATGTTTCCTTGGTGCTCGGAAACTAGTGCAACAAGAGAAGACAAACATTCTTATAAACACAGTGTGGAGGGAAAGCAAGAACCTATATATGTAAGGCAAGAAGTAGGGAAGAGAGCATGGACGGAAGAAAGTAAGGAAGGAACAGATCAAAGAATAAGGGGGACAGGGAAGAGAGCATGGACGGAAGAAAGTAAGGAAGGAACAGATCAAAGAATAAGAGGGACAGGGAAGAGAGCATGGACGGAAGAAAGTAAGGAAGAAACAGATCAAAGAATAAGAGGGACAGGAAGAGAGCATGGACGGAAGAAAGTAAGGAAGAAACAGATCAAAGAATAAGAGGGACAGGGAAGAGAGCATGGACGGAAGAAAGTAAGGAAGAAACATATCAAAGAATAAGGGGGACAGGGAAGAGAGCATGGACGGAAGAAAGTAAGGAAGAAACAGATCAAAGAATAAGAGGGAAACGCAGGAAGAGAGAGAGAGAGAGAGAGAGAGAGAGAGAGAGAGAGAGAGAGAGAGAGAGAGAGAATAAGAGAGAGAGAGAGAGAGAGAGAGAGAGAGAGAGAGAGAGAGAGAGAGAGAGAGAGAGATCAAGAGAGAGAGAGAGAGAGAGAGAGAGAGAGAGAGAGAGAGAGAGAGAGAAGAGTAGTCAATATTAATAATATTAAGTTTATTTCCACCAGAAGTGGTTATTCTAATATCCAAATACATAAAGGGACATAGGTTAGAGAGAGAGATAGAGAGAGAGAGAGAGAGAGAGAGAGAGAGAGAGAGAGAGAGAGAGAGAGAGAGAGAGAGAGAGAGAGAGAGAGAGAGAGAGAGAGAGAGAGAGAGAGAGAGAGAGAGAGAGAGAGAGAGAGAGAGAGAGAGAGAGAGAGAGAGAGAGAGAGAGAGAGAGAGTGCCTGACTCAGATCTAAGAGCAGAAATACTGACCTCCACCAGGCAGACACAAAAAGAGGAAACTGAACATGCACAGCAATGAAAGAATAAACAAATGACGCAGAAAAGCGAGAAAGACAATTACCGATCCTCGCGCTCTCTCTCTCTCCCCTACCTTCCTCAACACCTTTTCTCTCCTCTCTTCTCGACTCCATCTTGAGTATTCCTATCCACTGGGCCACAGGAGATTGCCGGAACAGTGGGCACCCAGAAGGCTTCCTTGATCCCTAAGTGACCCTGGAGGATTCGAACTGATCCCCGACACTGGCTTTACCGACTCCCTGCTTCCCTCCCTTCCTCTCCCTCCCTTCCTCTCTCTCCCTTCCTTCCCTTCCTCTCCCTCGCCCGGCCTGTCTGGGTCTTCCGAGGAGCACACAGGCCGGGAAAAGATCGTGGTGCCTGCTCTAGCATCGGCCGGAAAGGCCTGCCTCCTTGCCGGGCAAGAGGCTGAAGCAGGTGAAGTTGAGGAGGGAAATGGAGGAGGAGAGAGGACGAGGACGAGAACTAGAGGAGGGAGGAAAAGGAGGAGGAGGAGGAGCACGAGGACGGAGGCGAGGACGAGAGACGAAAGCGTAGGCAAAGGTGGAGAAGGGAGCAAAGAAGAGGACGGGGCGGGAGAGGAGGAGAGAGGGAAGAAATAGGAGGAGGAGGAGGAGGAGGAGGAGGAAAGAAAAAAAATTGTCAGGAGCGTCAGCACATGCAGAAGAGGAAGAGGAGCAGGCCGATGAGTAGAAGGAGGAGGAGGAGGAGGGGGAGGAGGAGGAGTACGGGAAAGATCACTGCAGGAGGATGCGGAAGGGGAAGAACCGAGGCTGGGGAGACGTTAACAGCAGCGAACATGATAAATAAGAAGCAGGAGCGGCGGGTCAAGATGAAATGAGGAGTTTTAAAGGTCGGAGAGAAAGAGAGGAAGAGGAAACGCTAACTGCAGAGTAAAGGAGAAGATGCTGGCCCGAGGAAGGATGGATGGATGCCTGGTGAGGAGATGAGACGAGGGATGCTTCATTCCCACATCAGTCAGTGAATAAAGTAGGAATATCGAGGGAGAAAAAGGAGAAGAAAAATAGGGAAAGTTAGCACAGGAAATCTCATTATGGTGCGGGCAAGTTTATAGGAGTCCTCTCTCTCTCTCTTCTCTTCTGCACCATGCCTTAACGTAATAGCCGATAGCAGCTTCATATTTTCAGGCAACGGGGCGGACAGGGTGTGCGGGTGGGTGGACGGGTGGGCGGGTGTTGAGGTGAGCAAGGGGAAAGGTGGGTGGATGGGGGACTCGCGTGACACAGGTGGGCGGGCTGGGCGGCACCATTACCCACCCCCCTCACACAGCTCACCCACCTGGCAACGGCGGGTGAGTCTGCTAGTTACCGATCAATACCAAGACATTTTCTCCCCTCCCCTTTCCTCTCTTCCCCGCTACCCCTCCACTAACCCTCCTCCGCCACCCCATCCACCCTTTTCCTGACGCCGATACTTTTGCAACGATTTTCCTTCTTTCTCCTTTTCTATTTTTAGGTAAAGCTTTATTCAATATATTTCCGTAGTGTCTTTTCTTTGCGATTATTCCTTAGTTACATTCGAGTTTCCTTTTTTATTTCTCTCTTTCCGCTGCTAAAGCTTCATTTTCCAACTGTTTTCTTTCTCTTGTTCTTGGCGTTCTCAGTGTTGTGTTCATGACTTGCTAATGGTTTGCAGGATGTTTTATCTCCTTTCCCGAGTTCCTGCATGACAGTCATTTAAAAGGAGATTGAAATCGTTTTCCTTCCTCGCCTCCCTTTCTGTTTAAAATTACGTTTTCTATCATTCTCTCTCTCTCTCTCTCTCTCTCTCTCTCTTGTCCTTCTTACACTCACATACGCCCTCCTTCCTCCCTACCACTACCCACATCTCTCTCCCTCTGTCGCCTTCCTATCTCGTTCAGTGCTTCCTCTCTTTCCTCCCTCCCTTCCCCTGTCCTCACCTCCTCACCTCCCCCCCCCAAGCAACGAACACGAGGGCCACACTAACCTTGAAAACACCTGAGGAAGAAGCAGGTGACCACCATTCCTGCTTCTCGTTTCCCAAGACGTAAACTTCAGCCGTAATGAAAGCGGAACACTCCAAGGACAGTGTTGTCTGCAAGGGTGAAAAAAATATATTTAATCAATTGATCACGAAGAAATAATACCTCATAAAAATACATGTTCAGAGGCAATCATACACACACACACACACACACACACGCAGAAGGCGGCTTTGAGAAAGAAATAAGAGACGGAGAGAACAATATAGCGAAACAGGCAGACGGAAAGACAAAAAAATGAAAAGGAAGAAAATAAGATACCAAACAGTTGCTCAACTCCCCAACTTTATCAGCTCTGCTCTCTTATAAAATTTATTTCATGAATTACACACAAACATTCAAAGTAATAAATGCTGTCTGTGGAATTATATATATACCTACGTAAAAAAAATGTACCTTTTTGAAACATTCTACATTTTAATTCCATGATAAACATCGACGAGACGAGGCTGTTGTTATGAATGATTAACACTAATTAATATTTCATCTACAAATATTGGCCTGAAGTAGCTTTTCTCAGACGCAGCCAAGCGTGCAGAACTCACTCGTTCCTCCTCGTCATTTCACATCTTCCGCCCGGCCACCTCATCCCTCCTCTCCAGTCCACTTTTTCATCCTTTCCACTTCACTCACTCTTCCCTCTCCCAGCTCCTCTTCACTCTCCACTTCTTCCTGTTCACCGCAGTCATTTCCTCGTTATAACTCTACGCGTTTCTCCATCCAAACTCAACTACCCCCTCCCCAGCCTTCTCTTCTTGCTCTAATTACTCCTTTACTTTTTTTCGTTACCTCTCTCTTTCTCCTTCCAGCATCCTTTCCCACGCTAGCCCCTTTCCCTATGCTTTCATAAATTTCAGTGGGTTTTGGAGTATGTAGTAAAATTTCCCTAGAAGAGAGAGAGAGAGAGAGAGAGAGAGAGAGAGAGAGAGAGAGAGAGAGAGAGAGAGAGAGAGAGAGAGAGAGAGAGAGAGAGTTTCGCCGTTAATATCACAACCCATCTTCAAAGCAGTGTCCCGTAACCTGATTACCTGGCGCTCCTAAACATAACGTTGTTCCAAAGTGTTTGCCGGATGGAGAGAGAGAGAGAGAGAGAGAGAGAGAGAGAGAGAGAGAGAGAGAGAGAGAGAGAGAGAGAGAGAGAGAGAGAGAGAGAGAGAGAGAGAGAGAGATTAGAGCTCGGTGAACGATCTTTGGGGAGGACTGAGACCACTCACACACAACACACCGCGACAACGAGGTCACAACTCCTCGCCTTACGTCGCGTACCTACTCACTGCTAGGTGAACAGGGGATACACCTGAAAGAAGATGAACCCAACTTACCTTCACCCGGCCGGGGAATCGAACCACGGTCCTTCTGGTTGTGAGGCACACGCTCTACCCACTGAGCTACCGAGCCGTGTTAGACTGTGTGTGTGTGTGTGTGTGTGTGTGTGTGTGTGTGTGTGTGTGTGTGTGTGTGTGTGTAATTCACCACGGCCTGATCACGAGTTGAACTCGCTTTCACCAGCACGTACCCTCCCGACACGAGCAAGTACATGCTCATTATCGTCGATCTCTGGGTACTGCTAGGACTTCACACACCACACACGCCATCCCCTTTGCTCAAGGGGGGACAGTAACCACTTCTAGTCAACGGTAAGAATCCGGCCTGAGCGGGGCTCGAACCGCCGCCTTTTTGGCCGTGAAACCATGAAGCGCGGCGTTCTAGCTGATTGAGCTATCGGAGCTGTGTGTGTGTGTGTGTGTGTGTGTGTGTGTGTGTGTGTGTGTGTGTGTGTGTGTGTGTGTGTGTGTGTGTATGTGTGTGTTTGTTTGTTTGTCTGTGTGTGTGTGTGTGT
>NC_066525.1:20532648-20540148 GCF_024679095.1 Eriocheir sinensis | reverse complement strand
AGAGTCCTTAGTTTCAATGCGAGTAACCTAAGAAACAAGTTTGATGAACTGAGATGTCTTGCTCTGACAGAAAATTTTTACGTAATTGCTATATCCGGAACATTTATCGACACCACAAATATTGATTTAAGTACAGAATACAACATTGATGTCTACAGACTCTTCAACAAAGATCGTGTAAACCGCAGAGGTGGTGGTGTCTCCCTTTTTGTCAAAAGCTATTTGCAACCCACTGACAGAACACCAGGAGACAGTAACGTTGAACATTTGTGTGTGCGAGTAAACATTGCAAAGGTCAATTTAAATATATCTGTCACCTACAGGCCTCGGGGGCATCACTCGATGCCGATCTTGAAATGTACAGCGTTTTAAGGCAGTCACTTAATAACAGCGACTCACTGATATGATAAGACTTTAACCTCCCCCATATCGACTGGGCGACACTATCAGGTACAGAAGGCAAGTCACACACAATGATCGAATTTTTAGAAGAAATTTATCTAAGCCAAATGGTTTCTGAACCAACTCGACAAAATAACATACTCGACCTTGTTATAACTACCCAAGATAACCCAGTCAGTAATGTCACGGTAGGAGAACACATCGGTTCTTGCGATCATAAATTAGTCCGAGTCGACATTAGAGCTCAAACATCAGTGACTGAAAATAAAGTAAAGGTGCCCGATTTCAAAAGAGCAAACTTCGTAGAAATCCGACGAAAACTAACAGAAATGCAACTATCAGATGACGGTAATATAAAGGACGCCTGGCTAAGCTTTCAAAATCATTTACTCACTCAGCAGAACACATTCGTCCCTTTATGTGAGAAGCGAAGTAACACTAATAAAAGCCCACCTTGGTTTAACAGCGAAATTAAACAGTCAAGGAGAGAAAATTGTTTTACAGGCTAAAGAAAGAGCAAAGTACGCCCGAAAACATTAGACTTTACCATGATGCCTTTCTGTTGTTTATGTAACTGCACTAGTGACTGACAGCCAACACGTTGCAAACCTCTTAAACAGCTACTATTCCTCGGTGTTTAATACTAACAGTCCTCCCACCACTACCACCAATACCAGTACTAATGTAAATCCCGAGCATGCATTGCCTAACTTTGAAATAACAACCGATGAAGTCTTGAAACTCTCCAATCACTTTAAAAAAATAAAAGTCCTGGACCTGACAAAGTATATCCTACTCTACTCAAAGAAATAAAGAGCGAAATAGTCTCCCCCCTCACAACCGTATTCAATATGTCCTTGCGACAAGGCATCGTCCCTTCGGATTGGAAAAAGGCTAACGTGACACCGATTTTTAATTAAAGAGACAAAAAAGTTACAGGCAGTTACAGGCCCATTAGTCTAACTTCGGTTGTAGGTAAGCTACTTGAGAGCATAATTAGAGACAAAATTGTGAGTTACCTTGAAATCCACTCATTAATTGGGGACTCACAACACGGCTTCCGTAACAAAAGATCCTGCCTATCAAAGCTATTAACCTTTTATAACGACCTCTTCACGGTTTATGACGTAACCAAATCACTAGACGTAATCTATCTTGATTTCCAGAAAGTGTTTGATAAAGTCCCACATCATAAATTACTTTACAAATTAAAGCAAATAGGTATTGACGGTCAAGTACACGAATGGATCGCGAATTGGTTGAGCAACAGACAACAAAGAGTGGTGATTGACGAATTTAACTCAGAGTGGGCGCCAGTCACTAGTGGCGTCCTTCAGGGCTCGGTTCTTGGCCCAGTGCTCTTCATTATTTACATCAACGATGTGGATGTTGGACTCAATAATCGCATTAGTAAATTTGCAGACGACACAAAGATTGGTAACTCGGTTCATACGAACGAAGACAGGCAAAGCCTCCAAGAGGATTTGCACAAAATTTCAGCTTGGTCTGATAGATGGGAGATGCCCTTTAACGTAGATAAGTGCCAGGTCCTTCAAGTTGGAACAAGGAATAAGAAGTTCGATTACGAAATGCGCGGCGTTAAACTCAAAAGCGTTCAATGCGTTAAGGACTTGGGGGTAATAATCGCGTCAAACCTCAAATTCTCACATCAATGCATCGATGCAACAAATAAAGCGAAAAGAATGTTGGGCTTCATTAAAAGAAACTTTTTATTCAAGAATAAAGATGTAATACTTCCACTCTACAATAGTGTTGTGCTGGAAGCTTCCCCCTGCTCGTTACTCCCGGAGCCTTCTAGAGGCCTATGGTCGCCGGGGGAAGCTTCCAAGAGAGAGAGAGAGAGAGAGAGAGAGAGAGACTGTCAAGGTCACTGGCCGCTGTTACAGCTACAACCAATCGTAACTCATATTCTCTCTCTCTCTCTCTCTCTCTCTCTCTGCATCTAGAGAGAGAGAGAGAGAGAGAGTTAGAGACTATCAAGGTCACTGGCCGCTGACACAGCAACAACCAACCGTAACTCATATTCTCTCTCTCTCTCTCTCTCTCTCTCTCAAATTGGTTGAGCAACAGACAACAAAGAGTTGTGATTGACGGATTTAACTCAGAGTGGGCGCCAGTCACTAGTGGCGTCCCTCAGGGCTCGGTTCTTGGCCCAGTGCTCTTCATTATTTACATCAACGATGTGGATGTTAGACTCAATAATCGCATTAGTAAATTTGCAGACGACACAAAGATTGGTAACTCGGTCCTCACTGACGAAGACAGCCAAAGCCTCCAAGAGGATTTGCACAAAATGTCAGCTTGGTCGGATAAATGGGAGATGCCCCTTAACGTAGACAAGTGCCAAGTCCTTCAAGTTGGAACAAAAAATAAGAAGTTCGATTACGAAATGCGCGGCGTTAAACTCACAAGCGTTCAATGCGTTAAGGACCTGGGGGTCAAAATCGCGTCAAACCTCAAATTCTCACATCAATGCATCGATGCAGCAAATAAAGCGAACAGAATGTTGGGCTTCATTAAAAGAAACTTTTTATTCAAGAATAAAGATGTAATACTTCCGCTCTACAATAGTTTAGTCAGACCCCACTTGGAATATGCGGTACAGTTTTGGTCTCCCCACCATGTAAAGGACATTGCTAAACTAGGTGTTCAGCGTCGAGCAACAAAAATGATCCCTTCCTTGCGCAACAAATCCTACGAAGAAAGGCTTTCCACCCTTAACGTGTTCTCTCTTGATAAACGTCGCCTCCGAGGAAAACTGATCGAATGTTTGAAAATACTTAATGGTTTCACGAATGTAGACAGAACAAAATTGTTTTTGATCGATGACACTTTGCGAACGAGGAACAATGGCATAAAACTCAAATGAAGACAAGTAAATTCAGACTGCACCAAATTTTTCTTCACCAACGTTGTAATGCGAGAATGGAATAAGCTCCCACCCTCAGTGGTCCAGTGTAACACGATTGACTCCTTTAAAAACAAGCTCGACCGTCACTTCCTTGAACTTAATATTAACTAGAGTAGAAAAGCAACGTTTTGGAGCCATCTGATTAATGTAAAATCACTTAGGTTTAAGGACAGACCACCTAGTCTGGACCATGGGGTCTGTGTGGTCTGATTTTCTATGTAATTCTATGTAATTCTCTCTCTCTCTCTCTCTCTCTCTCTCTCTCTCTCTCTCTCTCTCTCTCTCTCTCTCTCTCTCTCTCTGTATCTAAGAGAGAGAGAGAGAGAGAGAGAGAGAGAGAGAGAGAGAGAGAGAGAGAGAGACATTGTCGAGGTCACTTGCCGCTGACACCTACCGAACGGGCGTAAGCTTTTCCCGGTGAGGATATATGGGAAGCGAGGAGGGTGCTGAACCCCTTCAAAGACCCTTCCTATGTCCTCACTAACCGTTTCCCTTTTGTCTCATCAACACCAGAGAGCAGTTCAGCATGTTCTATAAAGACAGTTCCTCTCTCTGTCTACACCACACTACATTCACACAACACACAAACCTTTTTCCAAAATTCAAAATTCAAAATGGCGAAAAATAAATGCCTCGGAGTCCCCGCCTGGGGGGGGACCATAAATTCCCCCGGGGAGGGCTCCCCTTCTGGCTGCCGACTTGAGAGGTCCTGATAACTCCTCGAACCTTCTCCTTATCAATTTCTGCAACATTCGTGGTCTTCGTTCTAATTTTCATTCTGTGGAACACCATCTCTCCTCCTCTAACCCTCACCTTCTCTTCCTCACCGAGACACAGGTTTCTGAGGCTACTGACAGCAACCTCTACTCCATTCCCTCCTACTATCTCTATCCTATATTTCAATCCAAAGCTGGATGCTGCGCCTACGTGCGCAACGACATCACTTGCTCTCGTGCCCACGACCTTGACTCTTCTGAATTTGCCACCATCTGGCTAAGACTTCATTGTCATTCTATTACTAAATACATCTGTGCTGCTTATCTCTCACCTAACTCTACTAACTATGTAAAGTTCTTTGACTATTTGAATTCTAAAGTGGAGCACATCTTGACTCACTCTCCCTTCGCTGAAATCTCCATCTTGGGAGATTTCAAAGTTCACCACCGGCTTTGGCTTTCATCCTCTTTCACTGACCAGTCTGGTGAACAAGCCTACAACTTTGCTCTCCTCAACGACCTAGAGCAGTTGGTTCAGCACCCTACACGTATTCCCGACCGTCTTGGAGACAGGCCCAACATTCTAGACCTCTCTTTACCTCTAAACCTTCTGCTTACTCTGTCAAACTGTTCTCTCCGTTGGGCTCCTCCGATCATAACCTTATTTCTGTTTCCTGTCCTATCGCTCCTGTACATCCTCTGGACCCACCGAAGAGGCGATGCTTCTGGCATTTTGCTTCAGCTCGGTGGGACGACCTGAGGATGTCCTTTTCCGATTTCCCGTGGAATGATTACTGCCTCCAGGAGAGAGACCCCTCTGTGTGTGCCCAGCGCATCTCAGAGATTATTGTCTCTGGAATGGAGGCATACATTCCACGTTCTTTCTCTACTCCTCATGTTAAAAAGGCTTGGTTTTATCATGCTTGTTCTCGTGTTATTAAAGATAGAGAGGCAACTCACAAAAGGTTTCAGAGCCTTCGAACTCCCGCTGACTATGACCTTTACATTTCAGCCCGGAATCGTGCCAAATCTATTCTCCGACTTACCAAAACCTCTTTTATCAATAAAAAAATGTCAACACCTTGCTTCTTCTAATTCTTCTCGTGACTTCTGGCATCTAGCCAAAAATATATCCTCCAATTTCACTTCTTCCTCTTTCCCTCCTCTCCTTAACCCTGACAGCAGCACTGCCGTCTCATCTGTCTCTAAGGCTGAACTCTTCGCTCAAACTTTCTGTAAGAACTCCACCCTGGACGATTCCGGGCATATTCCTCCTACTCATCCCCCTTCTGACTCCTTTATGCCTGTTATTAAAATTCTTCCAAATGATGTTTTCTATGCCCTCTCTGGCCTCAACTCTCAGAAAGCTTATGGACCTGATGGAGTGTCTCCTATTGTCCTTAAAAACTGTGCTTCCGTGCTGACACCCTGCCTGATCAAACTCTTTCGTCTCTGCCTATCAACATCTACCTTTCCTTCCTGCTAGAAGTATGCCTTTGTACAGCCTGTGCCTAAGAAGGGTGACCGTTCCAATCCCTCAGACTACCGCCTTATAGCTTTACTTTCATGTATATATGTGTGTAAATCTAAGTTTTTGAATCAATCCTTAACCGGAAGATTCAAAAGCACCTTTCCACTTCTAACCTTCTATCTGGTCACCAGTATGGGTTCCGCAAGGGGCGTTCTACTGGCGATCTTCTTGCTCTCTTAACTGACTCTTGGTCATCCTCTCTCAGCCGTCTCGGTGAAACTTTCTCTGTTGCGCTAGACATATCGAAAACCTTCGATAGAGTCTGGCACAAGTCTTTGCTTTCTAAACTGTCCTCTTTAGGATTCTATCCCTCTCTCTGTTCCTTTATCTCCAGTTTCCTTTCCGGCCGTTCTATCTCTGCGGTGGTAGACGGTCACTGTTCTTCCCCTAAACCTATCAACAGTGGTGTTCCACAGGGCTCTGTCCTATCACCCACTCTCTTCCTGTTATTCATCAATGATCTTCTTTCCATAACAAACTGTCCTGTCCACTCATACGCCGACGACTCCACTCTGTATTATTCAACTTCTTTCAATAGAAGACCATCACATCAGGAAGTACACGACTCCAGACTGGAGGCTGCAGAACGCTTAACCTCAGACCTTGCTATCATTTCCGATTGGGGCAGAAGGAACCTTGTGTCCTTCAATGCCTCAAAAACTCAATTTCTCCACCTATCAACTCGACACAATCTTCCAAACACCTATCCCCTATTCTTCGACAACACTCAGCTATCACCATCTTCAACACTAAACATCCTCGGTCGATCCTTAACTCAAAATCTCAACTGGAAACTTCACATCTCCTCTCTCGCTAAATCAGCTTCCTCGAGGTTGGGCGTTCTGTATCGTCTCCGCCAGTTTTTCTACCCCGCGCAGTTGCTATCCATATACAGGGGCCTTGTCCGCCCTCGTATGAAGTATGCATCTCACGTGTGGGGGGGCTCCACTCACACAGCTCTTCTGGACAGAGTGTTGTCTAAGGCTCTTCGTCTCATCAGCTCTCCTCCTCCTACTGATAGTCTTCTACTCTTAAATTCCGTCGCGATGTTGCCTCTCTTTCTATCTTCTATCGATACTTCCACACTGACTGCTCTTCTGAACTTGCTAACTGCATGCCTCCCCCCCTCCCACGGCCCCGCTGCACAGGACTTTCTACTCATGCTCATCCCTATACTGTCCAAACCCCTTATGCAAGAGTTAACCAGCATCTTCACTTTTTCATCCCTCACGCTGGTAAACTCTGGAACAATCTTCCTTCATCTGTATTTCCTCCTGCCTTCGACTTGAACTCTTTCAAGAGAAGGGTATCAGGACACCTCTCCTCCCGAAATTGACCTCTCTTTCAGCCACCTCTTTTGTTTCTTTTTTAGGAGCAGCGAGTAGCTGGCTTTTTTATTATTGTTTCCTTTTTTAGTGCCCTTGAGCTGTCTCCTTTGTTGTAAAAAAATATATAAAAACCAACCGTAACTCTCTCTCTCTCTCTCTCTCTCTCTCTCTCTCTCTCTCAGATATATATATATAGATATATATATAGATATATATATATATATATATATATATATATATATATATATATATATATATATATATATATAAGAACGCAGGAGTCTGCAAGAGGCCGGTAGGCCTGTACGAGGCAGCTCCTTTGACCCTAAGCTCCCGTGTATCTAACCCCACCTAATATCGCTGTCCATGAATTTATCTAGTCTATTTTTGAATGTGACAATTGTATTGGCACTCACCACATGACTGCTAAGCCTATTCCACTCATCCACCACCCTGTTAGTAAACCAATTTTTGCCTATGTCCCTGTTGAATCTGAATTTATCCAGTTTAAACCCATTACTTCGTGTCCTACCCGGTTCTCTTACCAACAAAACCTTATGAATGTCTCCCTTATTAAAGCCCTTCATCCAT
>NC_066525.1:20455148-20527648 GCF_024679095.1 Eriocheir sinensis | reverse complement strand
CTTAGGTGGGTATTATTTGACCAAGACTAAATGGTGCCACTATAAAAATTCTCAGGCGACTGGTTGACCAAAAATTCGAGTCTCTCAAAATTGGAAAAAAACAGTACCTCAGCGCCTTTGGAATATTGGAGCGCATAGGACAGTGAAAAACAAAGCGTCCTAAACCTATTTGTATGGCTGTGGCAGCAGTCAGCAAATGGAATTTACCCGAGCGCTGGCAACCTCTGGGACGTGCAAGGGGGGACTACGAGTGACGAGGCAAGACAAGCGACATGAGCGTAAATGACACGTAGCACGTACACATACATGTAGTATTTGTAACTACTAATATACACCTAATCTGTGTCTTATTTTTTTTAGTTTATCAATAATTTATAAATCAGACGTGCTACGAGACGAGGCAAGACGACTGACGTCGGTGAAATGAATGACGTGGGGATAGTGGGTAGTCCTACTTAGTACTGAGTGTTGCCATATATTACATGATCCAGTCCAATTTTCAGCCATCTAGACCTACTGGCGCGGTTTCTGTAAGCGTTCAAAAATTGCGCTCAATTGAGGCTTGTCGCCTCTCCTCAGGCAAGCCTCAATTGAGGTCTGTCGCCGTTCTCGGGTTAACGACAGTGAGGCAATATATAAGTTGTAGCTAAGCTGACTGGAGCAGTGTTGGTTTCTGTTGCAATTTGTAGAAAATCTGTGTCATATAGTTGTGCTTTACTCTACATTTCATATTATTGTTAACTAGTATTGCTGATCCATCGTGCATCTCGTCTTTGGAACTAATAAGGTGAGTTGTGTAACCAAGTATCTCAATACTGTATTTTCATTAGACTTAAGGCTGACTGTCAATGAGGATCACTTCATTTCAGAATTATTTTATTATTTTATTGTACTGGATTTTCAGTTATTTACGCTACGTTGTATAATTATGATTCCGTCCCTGAGAAAGAAGTTTAGTGTTGGGTGTGTCTGACTCTAGTTTTACTTGGTGGTGGAGTTTTTTTTCCTGATTTAAGCCATTCCTTACTTTTCTGACTTGTGTGTCATCTACAATTCTCCATATATATATTTCATATATAGGTAGGTCGATTTCATCACTCGCCAAAAAAAATGAGTATTTCCTTTTTGTGATAGGATGGGCTTGAATAAACCCACATATATTTTTCACATTATTCCTTCTCTTATATTCTTCTTTTCCTTCAGGGTCTTTGTTGGTTGGGTGACTTTTCATCTTGCAACATTTCATGGATGCCATTATTGGTATAATTTCCTCCACATGGATAGAATATAAACTTATAAAGCACGCTCAGAATGCTTAAAAGTAAAGAACATACATGGAAGAATTGCAATTCACCTACCAAAAAATGACAACTGTGGAGCTGACCATCGAACGTTGACCAACTAAAGCACAAAAAGAAAAAAATCAAGATAATAAAAGAAAGGAGAAGAAAGAAACAAATAACAAGACCTCCAGCCAAACAACATCAACACAAAATATAACTTTAACCATCTATGTGACACGGACTCCACCAAGAAAATACAGTACTAGCTGTCTCCAAGTTTGTGATAAATAGGTCGACGTTGCGGGTCGCAAACGTTGAAATCGCAAACTTTGAACCATTATTATTATGGGGAAAACTGAAAACCGTTGACATCTTGCGCTTGGGCGCATGTGTGCAGAGGGCCCCGGTGGCGCGCTGGGCCCGAGCAGCTGACGGGCGGCTAATGATGGTGATGGTGGTGATGAAAGTCGGCGGCATGGCCTTTGCATCGGCGCCGCCTGAGCGGTGTTTTTGTTGGGGCCCGTGTGTGTGTGGCTGTGCTTGTTGTGGGTTTGGGCTTCTCAATTTGCCGATTCTTGTTTTCCACATGTTGTACGGAACCCCTTTCCTTTCTTCTATCTCTTCTTTTTGAAAAAAGAGATGGAAAGTGAGAAGTGGCAAATTGAGGAGCCTGGGCCCTCAATGGGCACAGCCACACACACGCGGGCCCCAGTGAAAATGCCGTTTGAGTGGCGCCGATGCCACGGCCGATGCCGCCGACACTCATCATCACCATCGCCATCATCAGCCACCTGTCAGCTGCTCGGGCCCAACGCGCGGTCGGGGCTGCTCGCACACATTGGCCTGGCTGCCTGGACCCCACTCACCATGCTTCCCGCGGCCAAAGGAAAGGCCCAGGGGGTGGGTAAAAGCGCGAGAATTGGAGTCAAGAATCACAACAAGGTGTGAAAAAAGACGGTTTTAGCAGCCTTTTCCTTTTCCTTTCGGGTCATATTGCAATTTCAGTTTTCAATAAAAATCTATTTTTTGGGGTCCCCATCGCAAACTCGGTGAATCGCAAACTTGAAACTCGCAGTCCTGGAGACAGTACTGTACTAACATGCATTATTCACTCTCATATCTGCAATCAAGAACTTAAACTAAATAACCTACTAGCGATTAAACTACCAGAAAACCCACCATCCATGGAAATCTTAGATATTGCTAAAGGAGCAGAAAATGCAACAAGCCCACCAGTAGAACAGGTAGAAACTGGAGAAATCAATGATAAATATTTAATGAAAGAACACTCACATGATACTGAACTAACACAATCAACAGGAGAGGAGCTTCCACCACTTAGGGAGATTAGCAGAGGAGTCATAGGACTGCAAATAACAAATAGGAACCAACCTTGGCCAAAAAATATCAGTTTGAGGAATATAAGAGGAGGAATTGAGTGAAAAATATAAGTGGATTTATTGAAGCCCATTCTATCAAGTCTAGAGTCTAGATTCTAGAGTCAGACACACCCAACACAAAATTTCTCTCTCATGGACAGTATCAAAATTATACAAAACATGAATAACCACAAGATATGTTTGTGAGTGAAATGGGTCTTTGTGTCTTTGGGATCTTTAGTTTGTGAGTCTGTCCAACTTGTTTTATAACAACCTCTTCATTTTATAACAACCTCTTCACTGTTTATGACGTAACCAAATCACTGGACGTAGTCTATCTTGATTTCCAGAAAGCGTTTGATAAAGTCCCACATCATAAATTACTTTACAAATTAAAGCAAATAGGTATTGATGGTCAAGTAAACCAATGGATCGTGAATTGGTTGAGCAACAGACAACAAAGAGTAGTGATTGACGGATTTAACTCAGAGTGGGCGCCGGTGGCGTCCCTCAGGGCTCGGTTCTTGGCCCAGTGCTCTTCATTATTCACATCAACGACGTGGATGTTGGACTCAATAATCACATTAGTAAATTTGCAGATGACACAAATATCGGTAACTCGGTTCTCACTGACGAAGACAGGCAAGGCCTCCAAGAGGATTTGCACAAAATTTCAGCTTGGTCGGATAGATGGGAGATGCCCTTTAACGTAGACAAATGCCAGGTTCTTCAAGTTGGAACGAGGAATAAGAAGTTCGATTACAAAATGCGCGGCGTTAAACTCAAAAGCGTTCCGTGCGTCAAGGACTTGGGGGTCAAAATCGCGTCAAACCTCAAATTCTCACAGCAATGCATCGATGCAGCAAATAAAGCGAACAGAATGTTGGGCTTCATTAAAAGAAACTTTTTATTCAAGAATAAAGACGTAATACTCCCGCTCTACAATAGTTTAGTCAGACCCCACTTGGAATATGCGGTACAGTTTTGGTCTCTCCACCATGCAAAGGATATTGCTAAATTAGAAGGTCTTCAGTGTCGGGCAACGAAAATGATCCCTTCTTTGCGCAACAAATCCTACGAAGAAAGGCTTTCCACCCTTAACATGTTCTCTCTTGAGAAACGTCGCCTCCGAGGAAAACTGATCAAATGTTTTAAAATACTTAATGGTTTCAAGAATGTGGACAGATCAACATTGTTTATGATCGATGACACTTTGCGCACGAGGAACAATGGCGTAAAACTCAGATGTAGACAAGTAAATTCAGACTGCACCAAATTTTTCTTCACCAACGTTGTAGTGCGAGAATGGAATAAGCTCCCACCGTCAGTGGTCCAGTGTAATACGATTGACTCCTTCAAAAAAAAGCTCGACCGTCACTTCCTTCAACTTAATATCAACTAGAGTAGAAATGCAACGTTTTGGAGCCTTCTGATTAATGTAAAATCACTTAGGTTTAAGGACAGACCACCTAGTCTGGACCATGGGGTCTGTGTGGTCTGATTTTCTATGTAAATCTTCCCTTCCTGCATAACTTTATTGAAGCACTCTTTCATGTTCCTTATATATATTTCATTTTTCCCCCATACTTTAAAAAATTCTGGATATAGTTTGTCTGGTCCCAAAGCTTTTCCATTCTTCAGTTCCTTTATGCTCCATATAATTTCCTTTTGTTATCTCTTCTTTCATGTTTTTACTCCAATACTCTACTTTTCGAGCCATTTCCATATGTTCTATTAATTCGTAAGGTAAACTTATTCATAGTGGTCCAACATTAAAGATACTCCCGTTCTCATTATCCCATTTTCTGCTGTATTTTGCGCAGTGGCAGTATCATAATCAATGAGGTTCATCCAAGTTGCGTTTTGCTGCCTATGCGTACAGCTCCCTTGTTTAGAGTATTGGGAAAGGAGCAATACAGCTACCCTCTCACTAGGAAGGTAGCCTACCCCATCCTCCCCTTCACGTGGTGCGCACCGTTACTATACCCTGCGGGGTAGAACCAACGGGAAGGGGGGGCAGTGACCATCAGCTGCTTTGTTTTAATTCTTATAGCCTTGACAAGGAGCAAGTCTCCATAACACTACATTGGACTGGCCACCCATTGGTGGCCTCTAATACTTTCATCGAGTTTTTAGAGGCAGGAGCGATGGCCAGAGGGCAGCAGAAGAGAAAGGAATGCATGAGACTGGTGTCTATTAATGTGAATGGTTTAGGTGGTGAGGAAAAAAGGAGAGTGATGATTGAATATTTTGTAAATGGTAGAGTGAATGTGTTGGGAGTGAGTGAAACACATATTCGAGGAACTGGTGTGAGTGATGGTAGAGAGGGTACGTGGGAGAGTGTGCCTGAGGGGGTTGTATGGACGGGAATAGATGAGAAGTATAGAGGCAGGAGTAAGGAAGGATGTGCTATTGTGATGTCTGAAAGTGTGTGGAATGGTGTGAATGATTATGGTTGGAAGGGATCAAGAATTGTGTGGGTAAAAGCAAAAGTACGTTTAAAAAAGTATGCATGGGTGTGTATTTATGCACAAGTAAATGTGAAAAGTAAAAAAGGACTGAGAGAAAGGGAAGCTTTTTGGGAGGAAGTGAATGCATGTTTGAAGAGTTTTGAGAAAGAAAGGAAACTTATTATGATGGGAGATATGAATGCTAAAGTGGGTGAAGAATGTGTGATGGATGTGGTGGGAAAATGGGGGATACCTGGGAAGAATGAAAATGGAGTGTGCCTGGTGGATGTTTGTGCTGAGAGGGGAATGTTCCTAGCGAACACCTTCTTTCAGCACAAGAATATCCACCGATACACATGGAGGAGGGGAGAAGATAATGAGCAAAAAAGATTGATTGATTATGTGGCAGTGGGTGAAAGGTTTAGAAAAGAAATTTGTGACGCGAAGGTAATAAGAGGAATGTTCGATGGATCTGACCATCTTGCAATACTGGTAAAGCTAAAGCCGAAAGAAAAGTGGGTGTTTGAAAAGAAATGTGAAGTAAAAAAGGAAATACTGAAGATAGAAAAGTTACAGGGAAAAGAAATAAAAGATGAGTATAACCATGAAATGGCAGAGGCCTTAAATGAAAAATGGAAAAGTGTAAAAGATAATAGAAATATTGAAAAAGGTTTTGGAACATTTAAAGAAATAATGGTAACTACAACAAAAAAAGTGTTAGGGATGAAAGTGGTGAGAGATGGAAAAAGAAAAGGAAATTCATGGTGGACAGAAGAGATAAGGAGGATAGTAAAAGAGAAAAGGGAACTTTTTAAGAAAACTCAAGAAAGAAATGTCTCTGAACAAGTAAAAAGGAAAAGGAAAAAGAAATATAGAGAATGCAAAATGAAATTAAAACAAGCAATAAAAGAAAGTAAGAAGAGAGTTGATGAAGACTTTGGAAAAAGACTAAGTGAAAAATATAAAGGGAACAGGAAATCATTTTGGAAAGAAGTAAAAAACGAAAGAAATGCAGCAAATATCTCCTCAAGTAAAATAAATGAAGTTATGGATGAGAATGGAAAGATGTTGAAAGACGGGGAAGCTGTGAAAGAGAGATGGAGAGAATATTTAAAAAATTTAATGAATTTTGAGGATGGACGTCCAGCAGCTGTAACAGCAGCAGTCTTGAGTAGAGGTAGAGGAGGTGTATATAAAGAAAGAAGTATAACATATGAAGAAGTAAATCAGGCAATGAAAAGATTAAAAAATGGAAAGGCAGCAGGAATTGATGGAATCACAGCAGAAATGTTGAAGTGTGGAGGAGATGAAGTCATGAAATGGATGGTCAAGATATGTGAAGTAGCAAGGCCGGGGGGGGGCAGCAGAGGGGGGGGGGCAGCAGACTGGATGAAAGCCATCATTGCCCCAGTATACAATGGGAAGGGCAGGAAAGGGGAATGTAGGAGCTATAGAGGTATACGTCTCCTGAGTATACCCGGAAAGGTGTATGGAAAAGTCATAATAGAGAGGGTGCAAAGACTTACAGAAGAGAAAATCAGTGAAGAACAAGGAGGTTTCAGGAAGGGAAGGGGATGTGTGGATCAGATATTCGCCTTCAGGATGGTAGTAGAAAAAATAATAGCAAAAGGAAAGAAACTATACGCTGCCTTCATGGATTTGGAAAAAGTTTATGACAGAGTCGATTGGATTACATTGTGGGATGTTTGAAATATTTATGGTGTGGGAGGAAAACTGCTTAGTGCAATAAAGTCTTTCTATGAGGATGCATCTGCATGTGTCAAAATTACTGGAGAAACAAGTGAACATTTTGAGATAAAAGTGGGCTTAAGACAAGGGTGCATCATGTCACCATGGTTATTCAATATTTATATGGATGGTGTTATTAGAGAAATTAAGGGCAGTTGGAGAAGTTAGAGTAAGACTGTTCGATGAGGGAAGGAAGTGGGTACTGAATTCGATACTGTTTGCTGATGACACGGTGCTCATTGCAGAAAATGAAGGTGAGGTTGTAGATTTTGTATGCCCATACAGAGTGGGAATTGAATGTGAAAAAGAATGCAAAATAATTTTGAATGGTGAAGAAATGGAGGAGGTCAATGAGTTTAAGTACCTTGGATCAGTTATGTGTAAGCATGGTGGTATGGAGGGAGAGATAAGAGAAAGGGCATTGCAAGGAAGAAGGGTGGTAGGGTCTTTGGGACGAATCATGAATGGCAGAAGTGTGAACCTGGAGGTAAAAAGGGATTTGAGAAATACAATAATAGTACCAACCCTCACATATGCAAGTGAAACGTTGGCGTAGAATGAGAGTTAGAGGTCTAGAGTGCAGGCAGTGGAAATGAGTTATTTGAGGAGTGCTTGTGGTGTGAGTAGAATGGATGGAATGAGTAATGAAAGTGTGTACGAGCATTTTGGAATGTGTCACAGGGGTGAAGGGAAGAAGTGTGGAGTGGTGAAAGTGAAGCGACACACTTTAAAGTGGTTTGGCCACATGGAGCAAATGGAGGAGAGTAAGATGACCAGAAGGGTGTATGTGAGTGAGACAGAGGGAGGGAATGCTAGAGGACGACCTCCAGTGAAATGGAGGGATAGGGTGCAAGAGTACGTTAGGGAGAGGGGGGAAAGATCTTTGAGAAACTTTGAGCACGCAAGGAGGGAGTGTCTGGATAGAGAAAGTTGGAAGCTCTTCTGCCGTGGCCATCCCCTGGTGGGAGCTCCTAGGAGCAGGCATTGATGAAATGATGATGATGACTCTTCTATTATTTCTTAATTCCCCACCTCTTCCATTCTGTTTTCCCGCATCATATAAATTTTCTTTCAAAAATTCAAAAGCTCCTCTTCAGCTTCATCTGTGTTTAATTTTCTCCCTTCTTATCTTCTCAATTCCTTTCCTCTTAGTTTGCTGATGTGTTCCCAGAGCTTTTTCCCAGATGTTCATCCCTCTATTATCTCCCTTATTTTCTACTCCTGTTTATAAATTTCTTCATTGATCATCCTCTGTACTGTTGCGAATTTATACTTTAGCAATACACTGATAAGGCCAAAGTCTTACATACACTGACTCACCACCTTAAATAACCCTCCCCATGGGCCCAAAGATACAAGATTTAAGGTATACTTATGTTTGGAGGGGTTTCAGTTAAGGTGGTAGTTCGGGTTTTCAAAGAAATATTTGTCAAAAATAAACTATTGGAAATATAGAGTTCAAACTTTACAGCTAACTTGCACTTTTGGGTATCTTTGTTCTCCCAGGATTAAATGCTGTCGGTATGTCATGACATGACATGTCAGGCAAAATAATTGTTCTACATTAAATATTTTTCATCTTAGATGTACGAAAAATAGGTGGTAATGGTTTAATGGTTGCCTAAACAAGTTATGGTGTCAATTTTTTAAAATTATAATTTATCTATTTAAAAAAAAAATTTGAAATTATATCTGAACTCAGTATGATTCCGTATCCACATTTTACATGATAAATTTATTTTTCCTTATTTTACATTAAGAAATGTTTCAAATTAAAGGCCATAACTTTCAAGAGCATAAAATTATCCAGGTATACACACAGTTTCATGGAAATATCATCTGATTTGGAACGTACAAAAAATTTTGAAGCTGAATATTCATGTTTTGAGATATATTGGCCATTGGCCATCAAACACTGGTTGGTAATAACTCATTTTTATTCTCTCTGAATGAGCTTTTTCCAGTATATAGTGATGTTTACACAATAAACAAAAAGTAAACACTTCTTCATAGAAATATTGAAAAATAAATATATCCATTGTCCAAAAAAAAAAAAAAAAAGGCTCGTGTCGCACGTGTCAGCTACAGGTCACCCCCTCCTGCCTCATAGGCGATGCCTTCTTGTCTTTTCTTGCTCTCTTCTTCTTCTTCTGCCTTTTCTGCCTTCTTTTTTCCTTCTTAGCTTCATACGGGGAGAACCCCATCTATAGAATCAAGTGACGGCTCCAACCAAGACAGCAAGTAGAGAGTCCTTTAGATGATCTGATGATTGGCTAATGTGGCATCACCAAGACCACATAAACCACTGCCATAATACTCTTGAGCAAGTGGCAAGACAATGCAGTTAGGTTGGCAATCCCAAGTGTAGACCACAGCACAGGACACAATTTTACAATTCAAAGAGATACTCAATAACCCAAAGTCAATCAAAATCATGCAAAATTTGACCAAGAGAAGTGTCGAGATGCCGTTTAAAAGCATTAACAGAATTCACTACAACAACTGATTCAGGTAAATTAATCCAAATGCTAATGACCCGCACTGAGAAGAAACGAGCTCGAACATCAGTGTTGTAACGAGGAACAAAAAGCTTGAAGGAGTGGCCTCTTGTGTCTCTGTTATGATTTCTAACAAAAAGGTGACCTAGATTAGGACAAAACCCTTTCATAATGTTGAACACCATAAGATCAGCTCTGATCAACCTTCCTTTAATGGAGTAAAGACTCAATCTAGCGAGACGTTCACTATATGGCAGATCATGAAAACCAGCAATTTTCTTAGTCCACCTCCTCTGAACATTTTCTAAAAGCCTAATGTCACCTGTATAACCAGTGAACCAAACCACAGAGGCAAAGTCCAAAATAGGGCGAATATGAAAGATGAAAAGCCTTCACGATATCAGGAAATCTGCAAAGGGTACCCTTTAAAATACTGTAACCAATGCCTCCAGCCTTGCCAGTGATTTCTCTCACATGCAAGTGAAACTTTAGGGAGGAATCCACCCTGACCCCAAAATCTTTATAGTTATCTACATCTTGTAAGGTTTGGTTTCCTATAAAATATGGTAAAGGAACAGGAGCATCAAGGAAATTCCTGCAAAAGTTCATTCTGGAACATTTACCAACTGAGAAAGATAAACCCCAAGAACTGCTAGTTTTGTAAAGAGTGTTAATGTCTCTCTGCAAAATACTGTGAGAAATTAAATGGTTAGACTTACAATTTAGTTCTGAAACAACATGATTGACGTAGATGAGAAAAAGCAAGGGACCAATTACCGACCCTTGGGGAACACCACTGCTTACATCTACTTAATAACTCTCACTACCATGGACAACTACTTGCATCTTTCTGCCACTCAAATAGTCTTTCAGCCATCCCAGTAAACACCCCCCAATCCCAATACTAGACAGCATTGTCAGTAATAATCTATGATTAACAACATCAAAAGCTTTCTTGAAATCAAAAAATATCATATCCACTGACACACCGCTATCATAGAAATGAGTCACATAGTCATAAGTATATAACAGTTACTCAGAAACTGATCTGCCCGATCTAAAACCATACTGATACGGGGAAAGTAAGTTATTATCTTCCAAGTAAGCAGTAAGTTGAAACATGATTATTCTTTCAAAAGATTTACAACACACTGATGTCAAACTAATTGGTCTATAGTTGAGGGGATCAGAATGGACTCCACCTTTAAACAGTGGCATAACATTAGCATCTTTCCAGTCTGAAGGGACCTGCTTTGATGAAAGAGATTTTCTGAACAGTAGCAACATAGGGTAACTAATAGAATGGGCACATCTTTTTAAAAAGACTGAAGGAATACCATCAGGGCCAGAACAAGCAGAAGGTTTTAATTGAGCCAAAATATTCACTATTTGAAAAATATCAAAACTATAGACATTGAATATAAATTTATTATCACACCACTGTAAAGGATAAGGATTAAGCAAGAACTCTCTAGAAAATACGGTGGAAAAAGCCCTAATGAAATGGTTTGCCATATCTGCAGCCTCAACACACCATCCGTCCTCACTATATAACAGCCCAACTGCCAGACGCTGAACCTTCTTGAGACAGAGATAAACGTGAAAACGCTTCACATCATGGTAACCAGCAGAGACAAGGGACTTTTCATAATTAATGACTGACTGATGGACAATCTCTTTGAATTCCAGGGATAAACGACTAAAAACATACCACAACCTTAAGGCGAGAGTCTGGGTAGGAACGGTGTTGCCATATCTCTGGTAAATATGCATGAATCACTCTGATTTTTACATTGTAAAGTATTGACAACATGTAGATCAGTTTTAGACATTCAGCTCCATTCTAGCCCCCAACCCCGCCAGCCCCTTCCAAAACCTACGAGTGTTATTCTGGCATTATTATTGGCCCCACAACTCTCCTTTTTTATGGCTAAGACCCGTTATGATGTGCATTGTTTCTTCGTTGTTAGATTTTTTTATTTTAACTTTTTTTTTTCGGAAAAGATGTTTTTTCGCTTTATCTGACCAATAAAATATTAATACAAAATGACAGTTCACATATATAAAAAAAAAACAGCGACGGACATCAGATGAAGAAACATTCCTCTGCCTTTCAATTTTTGTTTCATTGACATCAAGCTAAAACTGGCTCCAAAATAGATTTTAAAAGGAGAATAACTTACATTTTGAGATACTGGCCGATAAAGTTTTTGATCGATCTCAGACCTGTAGTGTTATAAGACACTGGGAAGTGTTTTCAGGTAAACTACTTGTTTTTTTTATGATTATCTACAATCTGATAATACAATCAGATGTATTTCCAAGCATATCAGGCTCCTAGTCCCCCCTGGCCTTCCTAAAGGCAAGGTATTATCTCATCAAGTGAGGGGTATCAGAGTTGCAGGAACATGAGGCGGTGGTGATGTTAGGTTCAAACGCTGTCTTTTTGCGTTCTTGCTCTTCTTCCAGGCGTTCCTCCTCTGCTTGATCTATTTAAACACCTGTCCCATGGTTGACAGTAGGCAAAAAGCAGGATACAATGGGTAAATAACGTGCGTTGTAGCGGTATCAAGTATCAGCAAGCGAAAGGCGGGCGGCATCCGTTCCCTTTCAGCTACACAAGCACTGATTTCATTATGTATAGTGCCTAGCCATCAGCCCACGCTCGCACACTCACCCAGGGTTGCCAGACTTCCCTAGAAATCAATAGATGTATGCTAACTTCGCTGTTTTTTCTTATATAAACGTTTTAGCATGACTTGTCGAGTGGATATGGGGGGGGGGGGGGAGGGGGACCACTTACAACTAAGGAACCATTGGGAATTTTACCTAAAACCTTTGGTTTGCCATGACCCACGAACAATTTCAATTTTTTTTTTTTTTTTTTTTTTCCGGCCTGCTACCCGGACGCTCGCCTTAAGGCAATAGATGATCTGCCAAACACAGAACGAGCATCTTTATAGTTAAGCCAAGCCTGCCGTTTAAGATGCTTGATATCATTAGGTATGCTTGTGGTCCAAGGAGGCTTTAGTGAACTGGGACCTGGTTTCTTGGGAATAAGGCAGTGGAAAGTATTGAACAATAAACACTTAAATCTTGAGTAAGACTGATCAATATCTAATCCCATAAATTCAATGTCCTTGAAATGTTTGTTTATTAAACTGTACTTTCCTTTGAAAAAATCATATTCATCCTTTGAATTCACTGGGCTAGATTCAAGGGGACAAAATAGATAGTCAAATATTACAGGAAAATGGTTACAGCCAGAAAAGGGGTCAATCAAATTAACATTTGATATTCTATCATTTTCTGTGGTAAAGATCAAACCCAATATATTGTTGGATCGAAGATAAGTAGCCCGCTTGACCCACTGTATAAGACCCAGAGAGCTAAAAAAATTAAGAAATTGCTCACCAAGTAAAGAACTACCAACAGGAACATCAGAGGACCAATCAATGGAGGGCAGGTTAAAATCCCCAGCCAGAATAAGTTCTGTATCCCCACAAACAGACTCAAGGTAGGAGATGAGAGCTTTATTGTCTACCAAAGAATTACTTGGAGGTCTGTAAACAACCAAAACAACAACACTAAAATCAGGCAAACATACCCCAGCTGTGTTGGGATGATCATTAAAGGTTCTGCCAACCTTAATGTCATCCCTAATATAAATTCCAACACCACGTTTTCTTAGGTTAGAAGGAGAATAATTTCTAAAGAAATTGTAGCCAGCTATACAGAAAACAGAGTCACTGATATCAGATTTAAGCCATGTCTCACACACACCACATAAGGCTACATTACAGCTAGACAGTAAATCTACTAACGTACTAAATTTATTTGCCAAACAATTTAAATTCAAAAGAACAAAAGTAATAAAAAAAATTATGTACAGGGACGTTAACATCAGTATGTTTGGAACTGGAGTGGTCTAATGATCGTTTTTTGTGGTGCCAACAGTACTAGGACGGACAAGGGGGTCAGGCTCAGAGGACACAGGACCCGCAGCAAGACCTGAGCCACTACCTGATCGGGTTTCTTGACCTGCCAAAGAACTCGTGTCAGCACGACTGGCAGCCCTCTTTCTCCGCAATTCCTCTCTCTGATTATAAGAGAGATCCTTAGAAATAAAAACCTGTGCATATTGGCTATTAAATAATTTGTTGCTCCTTGATAATAAGTCTTGATTCAAGTTGGAATTATGGATTTTAACTATGATTAAAGAAGGAGAAATTAGTACAATATCAACTAAGATAATCGGGTCAGATCTCTCTGGCAATAGGAAAGAGGCAATGGGGTTAAATTTATCTTGGAAGTCTTCTCCATAGGGTAGACCTCTGATAATAATACTGTCCTTCCTCTTCTCTCTCTCACTTAACTCTCGTACCTCTTCTCTGATGATAGTACACATCAGATCTGTCAGTCCTCCCCTCTCCCCCAGAAGCAACCCCGTCACTTTGAGTCTCAGAGATCCGCAAATCAATTGATTTTACTGAATTAATGAGACCAGCAATGGTGTTAAACATATATGACAAGCATTCCCGAAGTGACTGAAGGTCAGGGTTGGCAGGTGAGCTGGAGTTAACAGGGGAAGCTAATTTGCATCTAGTGCACACATACTTCACACCATTACCCTGGTGCTTCAAGACTTCCCTGACAAAGTCTGAGGGGAGGCCTGTGCAAGTCTGTGACCCGTAGCACCACTCATTGCACTCATCACAGGCAATGCCCCCCTCCTCATCATCCTTAACAGGAAAACGGCAGGTAACACAGAGGGAAGGAGCAACGGTTGCACCAGGGGTCCTCTCCACCCTAGTAACTGGGCCCCTACCGGCATTCGTCCTCCAGGACCTAGTCAACACACCCCGACCACGGCCACCACCACCAACCGGCATGGCTAAGGCAAAACCCCAAACAACACAAAATACAACAAAGAAACAGGAACCAAAACTGTTCCAAGGACAGAAAAACAATTACATGAAAGAAATAATGCTTTCTTCCATTCTCTCTTGTGTCCATCAACCTCTTGTTTTCTTCTAAGAGAGTATTTTTAGTTCCTCTCTCATCTGCTACTCTCCCTTTGTTTTTTTAACACTTCAGCTATTTCTTTATTCTCTCTCCCTAGCTGTTTAAGCTCTTGTGAGATTTTTCACACCTTTAATTGTTTCACATTTTCTGCAGAAACACAACCCTCTCCTGCAGCCAATCCCTCACAATCTAAGTGGTACCAGCTGGCTCACTCGTCAGTCGTCACACTGCAGGCCCTTGTCCTCCTTTCCCATCCTTCTCCCACATCGGCCACCACCCTCCTTCCTGAGGCTTCCCCAGTGGGCACAACACGTGAATTTCACGTGAACGTCAAGTGAAAATCTTGTGGAATACTCGTGTACACGTGTTTTCACTAGATATTCACAAGATACACACATGTATAACTTGATCTAACATTCACGTGTATAACTGGGTCCCAATTCACATGGTTTTCTCAGGTATTACTGGCAGAGAAATTCATATGTATAACTGTTGCAATAATTCAGGTGGAAACTGTGTGTAAAACACGAGTTTGCATTTTATGTACATACCATCAAATATATCCTCATCCCTTGCACATTCTTCACACTTCCCCTCGCCTACAAGTAGGTGAGAAAAATAACCACACCCTCCACATTTTTCTTCTTCGTCCTGTCATAGCTCAACATCATAACGTCAGATGGCAGGTGGCTGCTGCCGCTTCTTTTAAACTTTGTGTATATACACACTTTTATCCTTTCTTCACGCTACAATATCCCTTAAGTGCTCCTTACCTCTACTACTGTTTCCAGGAAACCAAAAAATAATAATAAAGTGCATACTGCATACACGCAATTGTACCATACACAACGGCAATCAGCAGCTCCGTAAATCCGATTCCGATTCTCAGTAACCAAGCAGGCTCCAAATGAATTTGCGCCGAGTTTAATTATTTTGATAAAAGCAAACGCCAGGCTCTATAAGGGGAAAAACATATCGAAAACAAATACTTTACCAGAGAAACGCAATGTGTGTGTGTGTGCGTGTGTCTATATATATATATATATATATATATATATATATATATATATATATATATATATATATATATATATATATATATATATATATATACCGGTTGGGTGCTGGAGCGTATAGAGGGGTTGCACTGACGTCACACCGCTTCGCTTTTGTTTTAGGAAAAACATCTGTCAGTCATTTTGGGAGGCAAGAGCGATCAGCTGAGCCCCTGCCTCCTGATGATGGCTGGCCCGTGCCTCCTGTCTTCATGACACAATCTAAGTGAATATGCAAATAATCTGGACAGTGAGGTAGGCTTTGTTATATAACTATCCATTATGCTGCCAAATGATGATGGATATACAGTATATACACTTATTATCAAACTTCAAGATACATTTGATGATAAAAACAATGAATATATGACTAATTTAACCCCGGGCACCCCCAGGCAGTGTTTAGTAAGAACATAAGAACGTAAGGTGTTCGCAAAAAGCCCAATGACCTATACTTGGCAGCCCCTGTCTACCTACTGCGAGTGGCAGTGTAGCACCTATCAGTAACAGTAATAGACGGGCCACTAAAACACGGTATTAGATGGATACTAACACCCACAGTAATAGATGGACACTAACACACCCACACACCCACACAGTAATAGATGGGCCACTAACACACCCATCCACACAGTAATAGATGGACACTAACACCCACACCCACACAGTAATAGATGGACACCAACATACCCACCCACACAGTAAGAGATGGACACTAACACACACACTCACACAGTAATAGATGGACACTAACACCCACACCCACACAATAATAGATGGACACTAACACACCCACCCACACAGTAACAGATGGACACTAACACCCACACCCACACAGTAATAGATAGGTCACTAATACCCACCCACACAGTAATATGTAGTGCGGTGACTATGCCTGATGAACGAGCCTCCCATAACCCACTTAGCCAGTGGGTTACTTCTTTGGCCGACTCGGTAAGGAGTGGCTCTCCCATCACACTGGTCGCGGGTTCAGTCCCAGGCAGCCGGGGAATACCCTCTCCTTGTTGTGATTAATTTCTCGTGTGTTTTGATACACGCAGAGGACGTGTGGGACCGAGAGAGTAATAGAAAAAAAAGAGAATAGAAAATCTCGTTATTAAACTGGTGGCAAAGCGGTGGGCAACTGGGCATCCTATCCTGCGGTTCTGTTGAGTTTCCCCGAAGGGGTAACAGGTAGGATGGCCCATGCTAGAAAATGGGAGATTTGGAGGTATGTCTCTACGGGGACATTGTGGAATAGTGAACCAATAGTGGTCACTGTCTAAGGTCTCAACACACAGAAATTAATCTACATAGAGGGGAAAGTCGTGTAGTGCAGCGACTATGCCTGATGAGCAAGCCTCCCATAACCCACTTAGCCAGTGGGGTACCTCTTTGGCCGACTCGGTAAGGAGTGGCTCTCCCGTCATGCTGGTCGCGGGTTCAATCCCAGGCAGCCGGCGAATACCCTGATCTTGATTAATTTCTCGTGTGTTTCGATACACGCAGAAGGGCATGTGGGACCGAGAGAGTAATAGAAAAAAGAGAACAGAAAATCTCGTCATTAAACTGGTGGCAAAAGCAGTGGGCATCCTATCCTGGTTCTCTGTTGTTTCCCGAGGGAATAACAGGTAGGATGGCCCATGCTCGGTAATTATTGAAAATAACTCCGCACCTTGAAAATACGATATTACGCCTCCATATTGTACTTAAGGGACGAAATATATGTTCCTTATCCATAATATGAAGGTGGAAAAACTTAAAAAGTGGTAAGGCATACCGACGATGTGTTTACATGGTGATGCCATTGCAATGTGAGCAGCGTTGCCAACGATCTGGTTGTAATGGGTGGCTAGGTTAGTTGTACGTAGTTTAGTTGATTAGCCCATAGCATGTAAGACCAGGTCACCACGCGTTTTTTTTTATTTTTTGGCATTACCGCTAATACCTAATTTACCGATGGTACGCTTAGTTAGTGTATGGCACGCGCATGACCACCAGGTCCACCACGCGTGGTTATTTTGTTTTTTAGAACACACACCTTTACCCAAAGGGTTTTGTGAAGGTTTGGGCCGGATATAGCGTAGGTAAAAGTGCGTGTTCTATAAAAAAATAACCAGGCGTGGTGGACCTGGTCTCACATGCGTGGGCTAATGGCTAACTAAGCGTACCATCGCTAACCTAGCATACCATCGGTAATAGTATTAGGTAAAGGTGTGTGTTCTAAAAAAAAAATAACCATGCGTGGTACACCTGGTCTCATGCATGGGCTAATCGCTAACTAAACGTACCATCGCTAACCTAGCGTACCATTGCTAACTGGATCATTGGCAACGCTGCTCACATTGCAATGGCATCGCCATGTAAACACATCGTCCGTATGAATAATATGCCTTTTCACTACCTTTACCACTTTTTCATTACTTTTAAGTGTTTCCGCCTTCATATTATGAATAAGGGACGTACATGTATTTCGTCCCTTAAGTACAATATGGAGGCGTAATATTGTATTTTGGAGGTGCAGAGTGATTTTCAATAATTACCCCATGCTCTCTGAGGATAATAGAAAATGGGAGAGTTGGAGGTATGTCTCTACGGGGAGATTGTGGAATAGTGAACCGATAGTGGTCACTGTCTAAGGTCTCAACACACAGAAATTAATCTACATAGAGGGGAAAGTCGTGTAGTGCCGCGATCTGAGCATGCTGGCTGGTACCACGTTAGCTGTATTGGGTTTTTCACGCCGACTTATGCTGGATTGGTTGATAATAGCGTCTCGTGGATCTGCTTTAGATGCGGCGTACCTAATTTCTCATCCTCATTCTTCTCAGCTGATCCTATTCCACTGTTCAATTCCTTCGACACGCTATATCAACATAACACAGACAACCCTGGCACACAACACCTTCTCCTCTTGAAACCCAAACACTCAACACCTCTCATCTCTCACAACCTGGCTCCATTTTTCACACCAAGTCCCATCAACACCCACAGACACGTGCGTTCCCTCCGTACGCCAGACTTGACCCATCATTCACCTCTCACCACTGTTACTAACACTCCCAGGCCTGCCCTATCACCCTCCCCCAATCCTACCTTTTCACTTTCCCCAGTCCCTATTTCCTTTTCTTCCCTGTGTTCATCACCTCCTGTTTCACCTCCCTCCTCTACTTCTTCATCCCCTCCCATCTCTTCTGTATCTTCACCATCCTCACCTCTCCCTTCACTTCCACTACCACCACATCATAACCACACTTCCCTCCGATTATTAACAATTAATTTCCGCAGTATCAAAAACAAAATAGCCCAATTACACCACCTAATCACCACACATAACCAAGACATTATAGAAGGAACAGAGACTTGGTTGACTTCTGACATTGACAGTAGTGAGCTTTTCCCTCCCCCCTTTAGTATGACCGTTTTTCGTAAGGACCGCCCGACAGATCTCGGCAAAGGTGGCGGTGTTATCATCGCCACCAAGCCAGGTCTTTGTGTTCAGCATAGGCCTGACCTTGACATAGACTGTGAAATCACCTGGGTCCAGTTACAAACCTTCAACTGTAAATCTCTTCTTATTGCTGCTTTTTACAGACCGCCTTCTACTAATACAAACTATTTACACAACCTTCAAATTTCTCTTTCACGCATACAGGCAGACAAACACATCAGGATCACGGGTAATTTCAACCTCCCCGACATTGACTGGACTGCAATATCCTCATTTGACCCTCCCGATGCTGACGCCCCCAACCCCATTATTCCCCACACAAACAGACGCCAACTACACGACACATTCATTGACATCATATATACATTTTCACTCTCACAAACAGTACTTCAGCCAACACAAACACAAACTGTAACTCGCCCCGCTGGCCACGGTGGCCCTTTAACCACAGCACACACACTTGACCTTTTTCTCACCAACAACATTCTTAACATAACAAACACTCAGGTTGTTCCAGGACTCAGTGACCACGACATACTCATCGTTGACGCTGACCTCCGACCGATTAGACATAAACAGAGACCCAGACAGATTTTCCTTTTTTCAAGGGCTGACTTAGACATGATCAAACAAGACCTAACTGCCTTCAGCACCGACTTTTTTGCGACTGACCCAAACACAAGACTTCCTTCCACCAACTGGAACAACCTGAAACACACCATACACGCCTCAATGAACAGACACATACCACAAAAAACACTTTCTAGCAGGTAC
This sequence comes from Eriocheir sinensis, assembly GCF_024679095.1. Classification (NCBI taxonomy): domain Eukaryota; kingdom Metazoa; phylum Arthropoda; class Malacostraca; order Decapoda; family Varunidae; genus Eriocheir; species Eriocheir sinensis. The sequence continues at coordinate 20,507,984 of NC_066525.1, read as the reverse complement.
ACACTCCCCTGGTTTTCCAGGGATCTACACAGACAACATCGCAAGAAACAAAGACTCTACAGACGCGTGCAGACATACAACACAACAGATAATTAGACCGCCTACAAAAACCACCAAAAGACGTTTGCCAAAAACATAAAAGTAGCGGAACGCAAACACATAGCAACTTATCTCACAGACAACATAAGAAATAACAAAAGAAACTTTTTCAGGTTCTTTAAGATGCGCAAACATGACACTAACACGATTACATCACTTAACCCTGCGTTACTCCCCTGGGGTGTTTTGGCACCCCAATTCTGCTTAATTGCTCGTAATTCCTAGTTGGCAACTTATTTTTTTTTCTCCCTCCCAGTACTCTCCTGACTCATGAAGGGTGTGTCATATGTAGTGTTGCTCAGTTGTGGGTCAGTTGTCTTGGGAGGTAGACGTCGCTTTGGCCTTCTGGGGTGTTCAGTCACCCCACCAGACTAACGCAGGTATGTTTTTTTATGACTTATATACACTCTTTTTTTTTCCATGGGAAATGAAAATGGGTCGAGATAAATGCATATTGTATATCGGTAGCCTACTGTGTAATATAGATAGGGAATAAAAAAGCCAAAAATTGATGGATGGAAGGGAAAAGATAAAACAACATGGTGGAAGAAGAATGTTCCAAAATTGCTAGGTCGTACCCGTTCTAGCAATGTTATCAAATTTACACCAGGACTAAAAGGACCAGCTCTAAATGCCAATTCTCCTGCAGACTTTTGGGGAGTATTCATCACTCCAGAAATAATTGGTTTATTAGTAGAGCATACTAACTCGATGATCGCTATGCAGAAAGGGAAGTATGCTCAGTCCTACAGAACAAAAGACACTGATGTTATCGAAATGAAGGCACTGATTGGTCTACTTATGTTAGCTGGTACATATCATGCTAGCAGGCTGCACCTTGCTGATATTTGGAAAGCAGATGGTACTGGTATCGAGGTGTTCAGGCTGACTATGTCACTGGATCGCTTTCGTTTTCTGTTATGTTGTCTACGATTTGACGACAAAACAACACGCGAGGAAAGAAAGAGGGTGGATAAGCTTGCCCCAGTTAGGCAAATATTTGAGATGTTTGTAGAAAACTGCAAAAAGAGCTACACCCCATCAGAATTTGTGACTATAGATGAAATGCTTGTAGCCTTTAGGGGCCATTGTCCCTTTAGGCAATATATCCCCAGCAAACCAGCCAAATATGGCATCAAAATACATGCACTGTGTGATGCACAAACATTCTATGTATGTAACATGGAGATATATGCCGGAACACAACCAGATGGCCCATTCAAGGCTGACAAGCAGTACAATTCATCACAGGCCGTGGTCACAAGACTTATTTCTGACATCTCTGGGTCTGCTAGAAATGTAACATTTGATAATTGGTATACTAGCTATCCACTAGTGGAATCACTACTTCGTGACTATAAGTTGACTGCTGTGGGGACCCTCAGAAAGAACAAGAGGGAGATTCCTCCAGAATTCTTGTTGACAAAGAATAGACCTCCTGTGGACAGCATGTTTGGATTTGGAGACAACCTTACATTAGTCTCATACATACCAAATAGTAAGAGCAAGAAGAACAATGTGGTGCTCGTTAGCAGCATGCACCATGATGACAGGATAGACGAAGCTACAGGTGATGCCAAGAAACCTGAAATCATCACGTTCTATAATTCAACCAAAGGAGGCGTAGATGTGGTCGACATGATGATGGATAAGTATAGCGTTTCTAGAAACAGCCGGCGTTGGCCTCTAACTGTGTTCTTTGCTCTCCTGAACATCGTCTGTGTAAATTCGTATGTCCTGTATGCTCACAACCCACAGAATAAACTCAAGCGCCGCAAATTCATCAAGGAAGTATGCATGATGCTATTAGAGGACACTCTAAAGAGGAGACTCCAGAACATCCGCCTGCCAAAGGTCTCAGAACAGGGATTGCAAGACTATTCCCCGAAGCTGCAGATGCAACAACCTCAACAAGCTCACAGACATTACAATGCCAAGCAAAGAGATGTGTATTTTGTGCCAGGTCAAAGGATCGGAAGGTGAAAACAGTATGTAGCACTTGCGGGAAACATGTTTGCAAGGATCACAGTAAGATGTCTGTGAGTTGCATAGATTGTGAGAATACAGCAGTAAGTGGTGAATCAGAGTGAATGTAATGCTATGTAATGAGCTCACACTGATTTTTTTTTAGAATTTCATTTCATAGAAACATTTTTTTTTTTTTTTTACTTTTGATAAAGAAACCATGTTTAATTTTATGTAAAAAAATCAATGTTATGCAATGAGCTCACATTTTTTTATTTCATTTCAACTCATGGAAACATTTTGTGTTTACTTTTGATAAAGAAACCATGTTTATGTTTATGTAACAAATTTATATTAACTTTAATTTCAATGAATAATTATGTCTTTAGTTCAAGTTTTCATTTCATGTAGTTTATAAGGGAGATTTGCCTATTTTGTAATTTTTTAATGTTAATATTCATCATAAATATTAAAGGGTCGCACAAAATGGTGTATCCCGTGAATATTTTCAAAATAAATGTGATCTGAATCTAAGTTTTGGTAATTTTTCCTTAATTTTATAATTTATTTTATTGCATTATTGTATATTAATATCAGCCAGCTACAAGCGATTCAAACTGTTCAATAGGGATTGTAGATATGTCCTGAATCAACAGATTGACTATGTTTTACATAATAGTAACACTATAAATATTTTTGTATTGGGGTGAGTAAATACCCCAGGGGAGTACTCATGTTTGGAAACCCCAGCAAAGTAACGCAGGGTTAAAGACAACACTAACACATTAGTAACCAGCCCACAACACAAAGCACAAATACTCAACACACAGTTCCAATCGGTGTACACACAAGAACACAACCTGACACCAAACATGCCACACAGCCCTTTCCCCCCCATAGCCCCCCTTGACATCACGACTAACGGAATACAGAAATTACTAGAAGGACTCGACACAACTAAATCCACTGGCCCCGACAACATTCCCGCCTTCATCCTTAAATCATTTGCCCCCATCCTTCACGCCATATTCGCCCAATCACTATCATCCACCTCATTACCCTCTGACTGGCTTTTGGCAAACATTAATTCTTTATTCAAGACAGGTGACCGGACTGACCCAGCCAATTATCGCCCCATCTCACTAACATCGATTCCATGTAAAATTTTCGAACACATAATACACAAACACATAATGAATCACCTTGACGCAAACAACATCCTTACTGACTCACAACACGGCTTTCGACCTAAACGCTCATGTGAATCGCAACTCATTACTACATATCACGACATCACGAGGCTACTTGACCGACGTGACATTAAACAAGTTGACACTATTGTTTTATATTTTGCCAAAGCCTTCGACAAAGTCCCGCACAAAAGACTGACATTAAAATTAAAATACTGTGGTATTTCAGGACCTATTCTTCACTGGATCACTGCATTTCTCACTAACAGGACTCAACGTGTTCTTCTTGACGGATCTTCATCTGACACTGTCCCTGTTTCTTCAGGTGTCCCACAAGGCACCGTTCTAGGCCCCCTTCTTTTCCTCCTGTACATTAAACGATCTTCCACTGTCAACGCCTAACTCTTCCACTAGACTATTTGCCGATGATAGTTTACTGTTTAGAGCAGTAAAGACTACTGACGACTGCAGACTACTACAAAACGACTTGGACGCCCTCGAGCGGTGGGAACGCACCTGGCAGATGCACTTCCGACCAGACAAATGCAAACTTTTAAGATTCACCAGAGCGCACAACCCCTTCCATCACACCTACACTCTCCACAATTCAAATTTAGAATCAGTTCACACACACAAGTACCTTGACATCTATCTCTCAACTACCTTGAAATTCAACACCCACATAGACCATATCAGTGCCACAGCCAACAGAACACTGGGGTTCCTTTAGAGGAATTTACATAACTGCACACCTGACATTAAACACATAGCTTATGACACACTTGTGAGACCAACACTGGAATACTGCTCCATGGTGTGGGATCCTTACACACACAGAAACATTGATAGGTTAGAACAAATCAACACCAAGGCGGCTAGGTTCATTACAAACAATTACACTCGAACGCCTGGAATCACAACACGGATCAAACAACAGACAAACATGGACCCTCTTCACATACGCAGACAAGCACACAGACTTACACTTATGTACAAGATCACAAACACTCACATTGACATTGACCCACAAACATACCTACACAAGGCAAACAGTCAACGTACTCGTAACACACACATCCATAAATACCAAACATATCATACTAACACTGACGCATACAAGCACTCATACTTTCCACACACCATACGTGACTGGAACAGCCTCCCTCAACAGATTTTAGACTGCGATACAATAGACGATAAATCTTAAGAATCACCATCCACCCCCTCCACCACCCCAGCCCCCCCTATCCCCCAAGACAAGCCTGGGGAACTGTGGGAACCGGGGTATTGGGGGGGGGGGAGCCCATATCACTGAAAAACGGCCTTCCAAAATTTCCCTAGAAAAATCCCTAGTCTCGAAAGTGAGGAAAATCCCTACCGTATACTCACATGCGTGGGCTAATCGCTAGCCAAGCATACCATCGCTAACCACCCCAAAACAGCCCTGAGCCATGACTCAAGGTCATCCGGGACTCGGGCTGAACAGGCCAGGGCTATACCCGGCCCTCAGCACGGTAGCCGTTGGACTGCGTGTTCTAAAAAAAAAAAAAAAAAAACATGCGTGGTGGACCTGGTCTCACATGCGTGGGCTAACCAAGCATACCATCGCTAACCAAGCGTACCATCGCTAACCAAGCGTACCATCGCTAACCAAGCGTACCATCGCTAACCAAGCATACCAACGCTAACCAAGCGTACCATCGCTTACCAAGCGTACCGTTGCTAACCAAGCGTACCGTCGCTAACCAAACGTTTGTAGAAAAAAAATATATGAAGACCTAGTGATGTTTCATAAGGTAGGTAATGAATGCGAGCTATTTTGCAGCGGCGGCGTTAGCTCGATTAATCCCTTTAGGGAGCTGTGGTTTTGGTGGTCGTTAGCTCGATTAATCCCTGTAGGGAACAGTGGTTTTGGTGGTGGACGGCCAAATCACTGAAAAATGGGCTTTCAAAATGTCCCTACAAAAATCCCCAAAATCGGGAAAAATCCCTAGTCTCTAAAGAAAGGAAATTCCCTAACGTATACTCCTGTAATCTATTCCTATATAACGTAGCAGCCGCCGCAGCAGGTCTGTTGACGAGTGTAGGGCGTGTAATTGGATGGTCAGCGTAGTTGAACCCCCACCCCACCACCCCAATCGTAGTCGAGCAACTCTTGGGAAATGTCATGTTTCATAATTACATATGGTACAATACTGACGGTAAACCCATCCACTTCTTGTAAGTTGATGCAGGATCATTTTTACCGAGTAGTTTAAGATACAAAATAAAACAGATTTGTGACAGCTGTCATCCAGATCTAACTGACGCTCCTGCTGTTAACTGACGCGGGAGTGACCTACCGACTGCTACGTATGACCCTGGCCTCCATTTTACTCAAACTCCACTATAAGTATTGCGCATTGAACAATATCCGTTTGTTTTCTGACACATGCTTGTCACACCATGTGACACGTGACACGCCCGTCTTTGTTGGACCCGGTACTGGGATAGTAATCGGTCCTTTTGTCAACCTACATGCACACCAATAAAGAGGTTAAATACTCAGTTAACACTTATCGAAAGGTAAAGTAGACTGATATTTTGAGGGAGGGAGTGTCGGGCCTTCCATCCATTATGGCGGCTTGAAAACAACTCACTTCAGGAGCCCGCCGTTAGGTGCCGCCGCAGAAACCCTCGCGTAGTAACATTTTACGAATGTATTAGAAAATACAAATAGCTGCGGCATTAGCTGCTTTAATATAGAGAAAAAAATAACGTAAAACTCTTAAAAGACCGTTCTTTTGTCCGAAATCGTTATAATCCATGCGCGTTTTGGATATTACTGACTTGGGAACTAGTTTGCATGGTGCACTGCAAGGCAGGTATGAGGCTCAGTCTGTGTATAGAGGTGGTTGTGAAACAATAACAATGGACTTAGAAAATCCAAGCCACCTAACTCTATAATTAAAGAGGCTTGCCCCCTCTGGCATCTCCCCAAGGTAAAACGTATACGAAAATGCATTGTAATAATAATTTTTTTCACGTGCTAAATTACTACGAATATTGGTTTGGAGTGGTTATTCTTAAGTTTTGCCTCACTAACACCCACCCACACAGTAATAGATGGGCCACTAACACACCCACCCATATGGTAATAAATGGGCCACTAACACCCACACCCACAGTAATAGATGGGCCACTAACACACCCACCCACACAGTAATAGATGGGCCACTAACACACCCACCCACACAGTAATAGATGGGCCACTAACACACCCACCCACACAGTAATAGATGGGCCACTAACACACCCACCCACACGGTAATAGATGGGCCACTAAACCCACACCCACACAGTAATAGATGGGCCACTAACACACCCACCTACACGGTAATAGATGGGCCACTAAACCCACACCCACACAGTAATAGATGGGCCACTAACACACCCACCCACACAGTAATAGATGGGCCACTAACACACCCACCCACACGGTAATAGATGGGCCACTAAACCCACACCCACACAGTAATAGATGGGCCACTAACACACCCACCCACACAGTAATAAATGGGCCACTAACACATTCACCCACACAGTAATAAATGGGCCACAAACACATTCACCCACACAGTAATAAATGGGCCACAAACACATTCACCCACACAGTAATAAATGGGCCACAAACACATTCACCCACACAGTAATAAATGGGCCACAAACACATTCACCCACACAGTAAAACACACCCACCCACACAGTAATAGATGGGCCACTTACACACCCACCCACACAGTAATAAATGGGTCACTAACACACCCATCCACACAGTAATAGATGGGCCACTTACACACCCACCCACACAGTAATAAATGGGCCACTAACACACCCACCCACACAGTAATAGATGGGCCACTTACACACCCACCCACACAGTAATAAATGGGCCACTAACACACCCATCCACACAGTAACAGATGGACACTAACACACCCACCCACACAGTAATAGATGGGCCACTAACACACCCATCCACACAGTAACAGATGGACACTAACACACCCACCCACACAGTAATAGATGGGCCACTTACACACCCACCCACACAGTAATAAATGGGCCACTAACACACCCATCCACACAGTAACAGATGGACACTAACACACACACCCACACAGTAATAGATGGGCCACTAACACAAACACCAACACAGTAACATGGCGGGGAAAAGCTGAGGAGCTCTCTTGCGGTAAATATGTGCCTTCCAAAATGGCGGGCCTTTGAGGGGCAGCTGAGAAGGGATCAACTGCAGTGTTGCCAACTCAAAATTTACAAATCCGCTAGGATGGCATGAAAAATCCGCCAGATTATAGGTGAAACCATAAAAATTTGCCGCTAGATTGGAGTTAAAAATCCGCCAGTTACTCCTGTCAATTTTAAGATTTTTCCCGCTAGATTTCAAACAAAACCTCTAGATTTAGCGGGAAAACCGCTAATTTGGCAACACTGATTTCAACTGATCGCTGATGATGACGTCACGTGCAACCCCTCTATAGGTTCAAGACCTGCCCGGTGCCATATGGGACACCCTAGGCCCCGTTGTTGGGCCTCCTCTTTGAAAGAATTGGGCATCTCTCTACCAGCCGTCTGGGTGGTTGCGGCGCGGCATGCACCGCCTTCCTCCCTTGGGGTATATCCCCAACGAAAATACCAAAAAACAAAAACTTAATCTAAAAATAGCCTACCTGTTAAATCAAACAATTAACCCACATAAAAAAATAATTGCTTACATTTATAGTTTTGAATTCCGGATCTGGTTCCATGATACAGTATCAGCGTCCTTAATATTCTACAAACGAGGAAACAGTTGGGTCCTTCGATCAAGTACGTACAGTCGACGATAGAGAGTAGTGTCACGGTTTTCAGAATGTTTAGTCTGGTGGCGGTATCTGGCAACTATACCACGGTGACGCATTCACTGGCGATGTTAGTGACGCGTTTCAGTGTGTACCGTGTGTGTGTGACCGTGAAATTATAATATTGTATAATATTGTATTATATTATAATATAATGTAGTTAGAAATATACCAGATTACATGAATTCAATTTAGAAATGCGATAATGAATGTCTTCTACATGATGATGATGATGATAATGACGAGGTAAAACATCACGAACAGTCTGAAACACTTTTTCTTATTAAACTTTGAAAATACCGTGTGCAATGCTGTCCTTCACAGAGGCAGGCAGTGACTAATGCTCCTTACCATCAAACAGCAAATAGGCTTGAGGGTCTGTTTAACTCGCAGCCTTAATTCCCGTCACAATAAAGCCTCAAAGACAATTCAGATCATCAAAAATCTAAAATTATTTATCCGTGAAGATTACGTAATATCTAAGTATAAATACGTGTGTGTGTGTGTGTGTGTGTGTGTGTGTGTGTGTCGCTGACTAGCTGACCCCTTGTCGCTGATGGACATGTGTCCCGTCCCCACCCAGCCTCTCTCTCTCTCTCTCTCTCTCTCTCTCTCTCCTATTTTTTTAGGTATTAAAAATTACACGTTTCCACAGCCACTGACGTGACAGCTCAACTGCAGTGCCTGCGGACATAAGGGCTTTGATAGAATACCGCTGCTCCAGCCAAGGCCCGCGGTCGACGGCGCCATCATGTGAACGTTTATAGCCTATTATTACGTATAAAATTTTGTATAAAGAACAAGATCTCGGCTGTCAGGAATTTTTTCTTTTTGGTTTAAGGGCATAACAATCTCCCCTAATAAGTGCAGTATATTTTAAAATGTATGATAGTTTGATAAACAACTTAGAGTTGCTCTTGACTAAATTTGAACGAAAATAAAAGCTCGTGTCAAAATGTAGCGACAGAGCCTAAAGAAAAAATATTTATTAAGCGTTAGCGACGGACACTTTTGATAAATATCTATCTTAAAATTATGTAGAGTGCACCTGTGACCACCAATCACCACAACAGTACGATTTCGATAGGATATAATAATTTTCATGTCGCGTGGAGGGGTTGCCAGATGTCGCTTTCTGAACGAAACTTACTGGACAGTGTGTCACTACTCTCTATAGCCGACTGTACGTACACCCTGCAGCTCAAGTCACTGTTCCCGGCCTTCCTTTCTCACTACTCTCGTTTTGAGTCTTGTCTTTTTAGGCCGCGGTAGTCGTCACTGTTTACCCCAAGGAGTCCTTGACTCGTTTACCCCAATGTGAGTCAGTGTTGCCACTTATGTATAGATTAAAGTCCCTTGATAGAGTCCCGACAACCTAAGATTTGGAAGCCATTATTGGCCCTGTTTTCGCCGCGCTTTTCGAACGCTAGCACACGCTCTCTTTTGTATTTCTGTTTCACAGCCACTGAAACTGAGCACACTTGTGTCAGACCTGCACACCTTCCTCTAACAGCAAGCAGGGAGCCAGCAGCCAGTGAGCTGTGGTAAAGTACAAATAAGAGACAGTTTGTGTGTACATCAACAGGTGTCGCCAACCCACCAATACGCCCTTATACTTTACCATAATTTGGTCACCAGCCGTTGTAATGTGCCGTAAGAAGGTGACAGGAGATTATTATTAGCTTTACGATCAGCCACTGTCTCAGTATAGGCAGTAACTCACGTAGCCTGTGATATCTGAATCTGGATCTGGATGTATGATGCGCAGGGCACCTTGAGAGGCGGCAGCGCTCATGAGGATACTGAAAGACTTCCAACAGGTCTGGGTGCTTCTATTTTTCTCATAACTACGGTATAGAAACGCTGGACTTACTTGTAGTATCTGAGAAACGAGGAAATGCAAGAAATAGGAAATTTAAATATTGTTATGCCGGACGTGTTACTTGGTTCCGTGTCGCCGTCAGGAGACTCCGTGGGAGGGAGATGTGTAAACACTTTGGACAGCTTCTGTAGTTTAATATTCTTCCTTATAATGGTACAAGTCACTGACTCTTCACTGACCACTAGCTTACTATGACTGGGACTAATTCCTCTCGCCCTCTTCTCATATATATATATATATATATATATATATATATATATATATCTATATATATATATATATATATATATATATATATATATATATATATATATATATATACCGAACAGTACGGTCTAGAACGTTACAGTATATATTCGATCATACAAGAACATGTAGCAAAAATATGTGCGAGTTGGCAACACTTCCCGCCAGGCGCCTGGCCGCGGGCCCCGCGGGGCGCGGGAGGGGCATTGCTCCCCGCCCCTCTGCTCGCTCCTCCCAGAGTCTTCCAGAGGCCCATAGACCCCGGGGGAAGCTTCAGCACAACACTATTCCCCCCTCTTAATTGTGACCGTCCCGATCACACACTTAACTATATACAGACATAAGAAAATTAGGTTCTACTATAGCGTGAGGTCTACCTCAATATGTCGTCTACTCAGGTGCAGCGCGGAGGTCTACCGTGCCCCTCCCCTAACGTGGCCATCAGGTCAGGTGAGGTCTAACATGGATATTTATACAACCGAGGAAGGATGCTGAATGGAAACAACACTCCTCTCTCCGAAGACAGTGATGCAGAACAAGAAAACAACAGAAACCATGGGCGTAGAATTGACGGGCCTTGGGTTTTTGGTCTCAAACAAGGCTCAGACTGGTTCGGTGATACATTCAGATGAGTGGCCTGCTTATAGTAATCTAAATGCCATGGGTTACCAACATTCAACAGTGAATCACCAGCGACATTTTGTGGATCCAGTGACAGGAGCACACACTCAGGGAATTGAGCGATCGTGGTTGGATGCTAAAACGATGATTCTCAAGAAAATGCGAGGTGTTGGCAGTCAGCTGTTCCAGTCACATCTTGACCATCTTTGCTGGAAGATGATGAGAAAAAATTCCAATGATCTATTCGTGTCATTCCTAGAAGATATACGAAGTGTTTATCGCTAAAATAAATGTATGTATTGTATTTGATAGCGTGTTTAATTTTGCCTCTCTGCTTTTATCGCTAAAATAAATGTATGTATTGTATTTGATAGCGTGTTTATTTTTTCCTCTCTGCCTTTAATATAAATATAAATAGTATATAGATATATAAATGATAATATAAGGTTTACATAAATATGTATACACATACAATATTATTGTAGTGACCCATTAAACACACCATTTTTTTTCTCGTTTCCTCCACCTTCATTTCTTCAGTCTGCCCTGAAATCACCTTGTCCTCTTTCTCTTCTTCCACTCTCATCACACTGTAATATCTTGTCTTTATATTCATCAGACTGCAAGTCACTACATGTAAATATATGTATACAATCACTCCTATTATTACAAACATTAACATACTGAAACTGCATCACCATAAACCCATTACTGTAAATATTAGCGCATACGAACTTCTGTAAATAACCAATCGCCGTTCGTAAAAACATGTATATTCTTGGAAATAAATTCAATGGAGTTACCACTGGTTATTAGTTGTGTCATTTAACCTACAAGGCGGCTTTAACGGACCCAAACGGCGTTGTACCAGCTACAACGTATGCTGCCTCGAAAACACACAAACAGAAATGTTTGATTTTCGCTGTAGCGGCCTAGGCTGCCGCTACAATTGGTACCTCCGGAACTAAGTTACGAGGTACACCTCGGGTATTTGCCGCTGTCGCTGCTGGCCATGCTTTGTCCGCTCCGTCGCGGCCTAAACTACCGCCCCCGGAGGATCCACCGGCCCGCAGCAGGTCGCGCTCCGCCTCCGGCCCTCCCAACGTGACCCGAGGCTCTCCTGCCGCCGGCCAGTTCCTGCCCTCGCCCGCGCCATCTCGCCTCGGCCCATCCCAAGGACTCAACCAGCAGCCCAGGCCCCCACGCAGGTGTCGCCCTACTCGCCGTGGTACCTCGCCACTCCCTGCCCAGCCCCAGCCAGCCATTCCAACGCCGCCCCTATGCTGTCTCACCTTCGCCGCGGTACCTCGCCCCGCCCGCTTCTACGAGTGACTCCTCAGGCTTCAGCCAGTCTGACCGCCGCCTCGCACCCACGGCTGCCTCCTTTCTTCGCCAGCCCGGCACCCCAGTCACCAGCCGCCCCACCAGCCTCCTGCCGCTGTGATCCCCAGTTTCCTTGCCGTCGCCTTCCTACCTCCGCGGCATCGCCTTCACCACTGCTGTTCCTGCAGCGGCCCTCCTGCCGCCGTGGCCTCTGGCAACCGCCAGCGCCTCCTCTTGACCCGTGGAATGTGCAGTGACGCTGAAGACAGTGCAGTGTGTGCTTGTTCAGTGACGCCCTGGCATGACAAGCCAGCACCAGTATAGTGACGCCCGCGGCTTAACCGTCTGAGCGAGTGAACGTGTTAGTGACGCCCCTCCCGGCAGTGCTCCCTGTCGGTAGTCAGTGCTTCCCCGACGTAGTTACCGCTTAGTGCTGTGCTCCGTTACACCTCCGGGATGCCTGACGCGACTCTCGGACTCCAGCCGCCGCGGCCCCTGGCTACACTGCCAGCGCCTCTACACGCGGTCATGGCCTCCACGTCCGACACCGACCCTGCCCTAACGTGCCCCTCCAAGGTGTCCGACGACGACGCTGCGCAGGACGTGGCCAGCCTCCATGGCCCCACCGTCACCAGCGACAGTCTGACCCACCAGCTCACGGCTCTTATCGCCAAGCTACGAACAGAGGTCAGTACGCTCAGGGAGGACATCAGGACCCAACGACGCCAGTCCTCGTCACCACACAGCCCCTCCTCGCCACCGCACAGCCACTCCTCGTCACCACACCGCCACTCCTCGTCACCACAACACCACTCCTCGTCACCCCGCCGCCACTCCACCTCCAGTAGTAGCCCCTCACACAGCCCCGGCGTCTGCTACTATCACAGGAGGTTCGGGAAGGATGCCAGGAAGTGTACGTCCCCCTGCAGCCTCCATAATTCTTCGCAACAGCCCCGGCAGGCCCTGACAGCGCACAGCGTCCGCCAACACACCTCGAAGCTGTTCCACATCTTCGACCCACTCTCCCGCACCAACTTCCTCATCGACACTGGAGCCGAAGTCAGCGTCCTCCCCGCCACACCAAGCCAGCGGTCCTTACCAACCATCGCTCGCCTCTACGCTGCTAACGGCACGGGGATCCCTGTTTTCAAGAAACAGACGCTCCAGCTCAACCTCAACCTTCGCAGGTCGTTCGAGTGGACCTTCTACGTGGCAACAGTTTCACAACCTATCCTGGGCGCCGATTTCCTGTCCCACTACAATCTCCTGATCGACCTCAAAAGTCTCAAGCTCCTGGATTCTTTAACATCCGTCTCCACCAGAACGAGAGCAGCAGCAGGCAAAAGCACCCACATCTCCACCATCAGCGCAGGCAACCGGTTCGCGTCTCTCCTCAAGTCCTTCCCGACGCTGACGCAGCCACACACAGCCATCAAGCCTGTGAAGCACCACGTCACGCACCACATCGAGACGACCGGACCACCAACATACGCCAAGGCTCGCCGCTTAGCTCCAGAACGCTACCAACAAGCCAAGGCCGAATTCGAGTCGCTGATGCGCCAAGGTGTTATCCGCCCCAGCTCAAGCAACTGGTCGTCTGCCCTCCACGTCGTGCCCAAGAAGAACGGTGACATACGACCATGCGGCGACTACAGAGCCCTCAACTCGCGCACCGTCATGGATCGCTATCCGGTGCCGAATATTCAGGAGTTCTCCTAACAGCTTGCTGGCTCCACCATCTTCTCCAGGATCGACCTTATCAAAGCCTTCCACCAGATCCCAGTCAACCCAGCAGACATCCCGAAGACAGCCATCATTACACCTTTCGGCTTGTACGAGTACGTACGGATGCCCTTTGGCCTCAAGAACTCTGCACAAACATTCCAGAGGTTCATGGACGAAGTGCTGCGAGGACTGACTTTCTGCTTCGCCTACATCGACGACGTCCTCATCGCCAGTCCTGACGCCGACACACACCGCCAACATCTAGAACAAGTTTTCACCCGTCTCCAGGACTACGGCATCCAGATAAGCGTTGAGAAGTCAGAGTTTGGTTTTACCTCCGTCGACTTCCTCGGCCACACCGTCTCTCCTTCAGGCATCACTCCCATCTCTTCCCGCTGCGACGCCATTCAACAGTTCCCGAAACCGACAACTCAGCGCCAGCTCAAGCAGTTCCTCGGGATGATCAACTACTACAACCGCTTCATTCCACACTGAGCGCTCATCTTTCAGCCACTCTACTCCATGATCAAGCCCTGCAAGAGAGGCCAGTCCGTCACACTCGCCTGGACTCTCGAAGCTGACGACGCCTTTCTCAAAGCCAAGGAGGCACTGAAGGCTGTTACCACACTCAGCTTCCCTACTCCAGACGCCACTACTTCAATCTCCACGGATGCCTCAGACACCGGCGTTGGTGGAGTCTTGCAGCAGCACGTAAACGGAGCCTGGAGACCCATTGCATTCTTCTCACAGAAACTCAACAACGCCGAGAAGAAGTACAGCGCCTTCGACAGAGAACTTCTCGCCATCTACAAAGCTGTCAAGCGCTTCAGATACTTCGTCGAAGGCCGGGAATTTCACATATACACCGACCACAAGCCTCTTGCCACAACCTTCATCAACAACAAGTCCACCTACTCTCCCAGGCAGCTGCGCCACATCGACTTCATCTCTCAGTTCACGACAGACATCCGGTACGTCAAAGGCGAAGACAACATCCCCGCCGACGCTCTCTCCCGTAACATCTCTGCAACATCCTCCTCCCTCATCGATTATGCCGCCATTGCTGCAGACCAAGTCGACGACACCGAGCTGCAGCAATTGAGGGATAACCTCGCTTTGTCGATGAGGCGAGTCGAGTTCCCCGGGACCAACGTGCACCTGTACGCTGACGCATCTACCGGCACCATCCGGCCCTACCTGCCGAAGAACCACCGGTACCCACTCTTCCGCCAGCTGCACGACCTCTCTCACCCCGGGATCCGAGCGTCACAACGGATGATGTCCTCACGCTTCATATGGACGGGGATCAACAAGGACGTCAGAGACTGGACCCGCACCTGCGTCCAGTGCCAGGCTTCCAAGGTGACGCGCCACACCGTCTCGCCTCCAGCAGCGTTCACGCCCCGATCCTCCAGACTCGAACACGTCCACGTCGACCTCGTCGGCCCACTTCCACACTCCAACGGCTACAAGTACCTCCTCACCTGCGTTGACAGGTTCACACGCTGGCCCGAAGCTGTATCGGTCGAAGACATAACAACGGACACCATCGCCAGAGCCTTCGTCAACGCCTGGGTGTCGCGCTTCGGTACGCCTCTCAGCCTCACATCCGACCGTGGAAGCCAGTTCGAGTCGAGCCTTTGGGACAAGGTCATGTCCATCCTGGGGATTAAGCGGATCAGAACCGCCAGCTACCATATTCAGTCAAATGGCTTTGTCGAGCGCTTCCACCGCCAACTCAAGGCCTCGCTGGCAGCAACAGTTCAGGACCGCAGCGACTGGACTACGACTCTGCCTCTAGCCTTCCTCGGCATACGGACGTCCCTCAAAGAAGACTTTGGCCACTCCTCTGCAGAGCTCCTGTACGGCACCACTCTCCGCCTCCCAGGAGAGGTTCTCTCGCCCACTCCTGGCCCTCCCTGCGACATACAGGACTACGCCAGGAACCTCAAGAACGCAATGCAGAGACTCCAGCCAGTGCCGCCACTTACATCACCATCCAAAACGTTCGTGAGCCAGGACCTCGACACCTGCACACACGTGTTCGTGCGAGTGGACGCCACAAAGAAGCCTCTGCAGCAACCATACGATGGCCCCTTCACCGTCATCAAGAGGACGCGGAAGAACGTCACCATTGCCACGGCAAATCCGATGTCATCGCCATCGACCGGGTCAAGCCCGCGTACCTCCTGCAGCCAGATCCTTCACCCACCAACACCGTGTCACTGTCCCCCAGTCCAGTGATTGCATACAAACTCCAGTCCCACAAGAAAAAGCCCGTAACGTTCCTCCTACCTCGTCACTAAGGGGGGAGTTATGTAGTGACCCATTAAACACACCATTTTCTTTCTCGTTTTCTCCACCTTCATTTCTTCAGTCTGCCCTGAAATCACCTTGTCCTCTTTCTCTTCTTCCACTCTCATCACACTGTGATATCTTGTCTTTATATTCATCAGACTGCAAGTCACTACATGTAAATATATGTATACAATCACTCCTATTATTACAAACATTAACATACTGAAACTGCATCACCATAAAGCCATTACTGTAAATATTAGCGCATAAGAACTTCTGTAAATAACCAATCGCCGTTCGTAGAAACATGTATATTCTTGGAAACAAATTCGCTTGTCAATGGAGTTACCACTGGTTATTAGTTGTGTCTTTTAACCTAAAAGGCGGCTTTAACGGACCCAAACGGCGTTGTACCAGCTACAACGTATGCTGCCTCGAAAACACACAAACATAAATGTTTGGTTTTCGCTGTAGCGGCCTAGGCTGCCGCTACATTATATTATAGTTCGATGCTGCGGTAGACTTCACACTATAGTCGAAACGGGAGGTAGACCTCACGCTATAGCAGCACCGAAAATTAATCAAAAACATAATAATCGTCGTATCGCCGTGGACGCCTGCGTTGTCTCTGTCTTCTGTTCGCTGCCTCCTGCGCGTCTGTCTCCTGGTGCGCCTCGTCGTCGTCCGCTTCTTGGGGTGTCCCTGGAACATCTGCCGAAGCCGGGAGGTTATCTCCCTCGGCTGAAAGGTCCAGAAGGCCTATGTCGTCGTCAACCTCCTCTCGGTCCTGGACGTCCCTTGCGTTTTCGTCGGCTGCTGGGTGTCTGTAGTTGTCCCAGGTGTAGTTTCCCGGACCGTGGTACCTCCATAGCCAGTTGACGTGGACAACTTTCGGCTTGGTCCTTTCCGTTCTACGGATTCGGTAAGTCACGTCGGAGAGGCGTTCTAGCACAGTGAAGGCTTTGTAACTTCGGAGACTGTCCTTTCTTCCTCTGCGGGTTGTAAAGCCATCCAGACTTGGTCTCCTTCCTTGAAGTCAACGTGGCTTGCCCTCATATTGTAACCACGCTTCATGGCCTCCCCGGAAAACTTCAAGGCACCACGGACTTGATGGTGCACCTCTTCCAGCCGTTCCTCTAGCTGACGGGCAAAACTGGAGGCGTCCCTTGGAAGGCCTTCCTGTCAGTAGGTCCACCGGCAATCGCAGTCCACGTCCAAGCATCAGCTTTGCCGGTGAATACCCCGTAGTCTCGTGGGAGGTAGACCTGTAGGCCATGAGGAGCGCAGGCAGCTTCTGATCCCATGAAGACTGGTCATTGTTGCACTGCTTGGCCAACTCCTGGCCCAACGTCCAATTAAGCCTCTCCACCATTCCATCTGACTGTGGGTGCAGAGGGGTGGTCCGGGTCTTCTTGGTACCCAGAAGCTTGCAGCACTCAGCAAGGACTGTTGACTCAAAATTCCTTCCCTGGTCGGAATGGAGATCGTTAGGCACACCGAAGCGACAGAAGAACTCCTCCATCAATACCTTAGCGATGGTAGCGGCTTCCTGGTCAGGGATGGCGTAGGCTTCCGGCCACTTGGTGAAGTAATCCATTGCGACGCAGATGTACCTATTTCCGTTCGTCGTCAGAGGCAAGGGTCCTGCTATATCCACTGCCACCCGTTCTATGGGGGCTCCAACCTGGTATAGTTGCAATGGGGCTTCTTGGGGCCCTTCTTTGCACAGCACAACTCACATGCGTGACACCATTCTTCCACATCCTTCCTCATGCCAACCCAGTAGAACGTACTTTTGGCGCAGGCGACTTAGTGTCTTATTTACCCCGAGGTGTCAGCTGGTGATGCTGTCGTGCATTTCTTTCAAGACGCTTTCCCGGGACTTCATAGGTAGCACCGTGGACAAGTAGTGATCAAGACCATCATGAGAGACCCAGCGTCGCTGCAACACCCTGTTGTCCATTCGTAGAGTGTCCCACTGAGTCCAGTAATTCTTGGTGGTAGGGCTTTCTGCCGAGACTACCTCCCACCCAGGTCGCGATGACGACTGACTCAGCCATTCCATAATTGGTCGCAGATCTCGGTCCTCCCGCTGCAGTTTTTCCAAGTCTTCCCATGGCACCTCTGCTGTCTGTTCCACTGTAGTGCGGCGGCACATGTTCTGGACGCTTTCCCTCTGGAGGCAATGTTGACACTCAGGTAGGCAGAGACCCCGGCTCAAGCTGTCCGCGTTACCGTGTGTTAGCCCAGATCGGTGCACAATAGTGTAGTGATGCTGCTCTAGTTTACCTATCCAGCGAGCAAGCTGGCCCTCTGGGTTTTTCAATGACTTCAGCCACTGCAATGCAGCGTAATCCGTGCGGATGGTGAAAGTTGCACCGTACAAGTAAGCATGGAAAAAGTCAAGGCTCTTGACTACTGCCAGGAGTTCTTTCCGGGTCACGCAATAGTTTTTCTCGGATGGGGTGAGCTTCTTGCTGAAGTAGACCACAACCCGTTCCATGTCGGCACATGCTTGGGAGCAATCCCCTCATCATTGGCATCACAATCCAGTATAAAAGGCTTAGAGGGGTCTGGGTAGGTGAGTACGAGCGAGCTGATGAGGGCCTCCTTGAGCTTCTCAAAGGCAACCTGAGTTTCCGCTGTCCACTCAGACTTGCGCCCCTTCTTCGTCAAGAGGTGCAGTTGTGCAGCAATCGTAGCGAAGCCTTTCACAAACCTGCGGTAGTATGAGCACAACCCGAGGAAGCTCCGCAGCTCCTTCACGTTGGTGGGTGTCGGCCAGTCCCTTACCGCAGCCACCTTCTCAGGATCAGTGCGTACTCCAGCCTCGCTCACAATGTGTCCCAAGTATTGGACCTCCTTTTGGAACAGGCAGCATTTCTTCGGGCTGAGTTTAAGGTGTCCAGCTCTAAACCGGGCAAAAACCTCTGATAGCCTTTCCATCTCCTGCTCGAAGGTCTGGCCAAAGACAATCACGTCGTCGAGGTAGATGAGTGCCGTCTTCCAGTGAAGTCCTTCCAGCACCCTCTCCATCAGCCGCTCGAACGTGGCCGGCGCGTTGCACAGACCAAAGGGCATAACCTTAAATTGCCACAGGCCTTGACCGTAGGAGAAGACTGTTTTCTCGTTGTCCTGCTCCGCCATTTTGACTTGGTGATACCCAGACTTCATATCTAGTGTTGAAAACCACTTGGAGCCCACTAAAGCGTCGAGCGTGTCGTCGATCCGTGGGAGTGGGTATGAATCCTTGATGGTGAGATCGTTGAGGGCTCGGTAGTCCACGCACCACCTGAGTGAACCGTCCTTTTTCCTGACGAGCACTACAGCAGACGCCCACGGGCTGCTGGACCGCTCAATTAACCCCTGTCGCCGGAGATCATCCATCACTTCACCCATCTCCTTGCGACGGGCTGGTGCCATCCTTCGAGGAGCTTGCTTCACTGGCCGGTGGCTACCTGTGTCGATGTGGTGCTCTACCAGGTCCGTACAACCAAAGTCCAGGTCTCCTGTGGAAAACACATCTGCATTCCTCACGAGAAGCTCCCTTAGCTGTCCCACTTGGGGCTCCTTTAGCCACTGAGAACTTCTGGCAAACAGGTCGCGCAGGTAGTCGGGCAGCTCCTCTTGGGGCTTCGTCAGGGTTTTCCTGCAGACACAGGTTCTCGGTTCCTGGTCGATCTCTTGGCACAACCCCACCATGGTCCCTTGTTTTATTTTCTTTGGGCTGAAGGAGACATTGGCCACGACGACAGGCACTTCCGCTGCAGCAGGGTCTACCAAAGTACTGCCTACTATCACCCCGTTTTCTACCGGGCATCGACTTCCACTTTCTACCACACACAGGCTAGCTGGGGGGGCATCCGTAATTTGACAGGGTAACAGCATCTCTGACCTCGGAGGAATAATGGTGGTGCGCTTGACCTTGGCCCTCCTTGTTCACAGTCGTCAAAGGCACCCTCCTTCCTCCTACAGTCAGCTGCTAAGCGCGGAAATCCAGCTCGCACCTGTGGGAGACAAGATAATCCATACCTAGGATGCAGGGGTCGTCCATTTCAGCCACGTAGACAGAGAGGAATTCATCCTTTCCTCCGAGCCCAAACTTCACGTCCACTGGGCCTCTGAGCTCTGCGTAGTGTCCAGGGACTCCGCACAGTCGATGCGGCGTCTTAGGAAGCCGACGATGACTCACCACGTCAGGCCGCACCAGTGTGCGTTCCGAGCCTGTGTCGACGACCACAGACCACAACACTCCGTCAACCTTGCCCTCCACTTGGCAGCTCGTCATTGTGGTTCTCCTGCACACTGATATCTTCGGGGCATGTACAGGACAGACTGGCCGTTACCCCCGTGAACCAGTCCTCCTTAGTTTCCCTCGCCTGAGTGGTGGTCCCTCGTTGGGGGCACATTTTTCCGACACTCATTCTTCCAGTGCCCCTTTTTTCCACAGGTCCAGCACTTGGGTCCTTCCCTGGGCCTCTTCCTAGCGCCACCTTCATATTCCTTCTTCCTCTTATAGGATTCGTTCTCCTTGTGCCCAACCTTCTCGCAGTACCAGCACGTTCCTTGGAAACTGTCTGTGTCGCTGACAGCGCCCTTTCGTGCCCTAAAGCCAGAAGTCGAGTCGTCCCTGAAGCTTGACAAGCTAGACCTAACAAGGGACTCAAACTCCATGGCACGTGCCAGAGCTTCCTGCACTGATGTTGGCTTAGCTTGCTTCACTTGTATCTTCAGCTGAGGGCTGTCCAGGGCATCGATGAATTGATCACGCAGCAAAACCGTCAGCAGGTCAGGTCTGGCACCTGGGTATGCCTTGTGCGCCATGCTCTCAAGGTCCTGAGCGAGTTCCTGAAGAGATTCACCGCACCTCCTGTTGTGGGTCCTGAACCTAACCCTGAAGACCTCGTTCTGGTGCTTGGTCCCATATCGCTGCTCCAGCGCCTGTGCCAGCCCGCTGTAGCTGCCCTTTGTCGCATTGTCAAGCTGAGCAAGGACCTCCAGCGCCGCCCCTTTCAGGCTAGTGGCCAGCTGAACCGCGCACTCTTGGTCATCCCATCCATTCCGAGCTGCCAACAGCTCAAACTGAGCGCGGTAAGCCTCCCAGGAAACCTTAGTAGTAGCAAATGTACGGAAGTGGGGGTTGCCTCAGCGGGGGGGTGTCGGAAGTGGGGGTTGGGGGGTCAGCGGGGAGGATTACGGAAGAGGGGGTATCTGGACCCGCCCCCCCCCTCCCCCCCCACCCAATCTTTCATTTTTTCACATGCCCCCCCCCCCCCCTCTCGGGCTAGCGTACGGAAGCGGGGGGGTGACGGGAGTGGGGGTGCCCAGCGGGGGTGACGGAAGAAAGGGTACTTGAAGGGTTAAGTTAAGATCGTGGGCTCGAATGACCACAAGATTATAATCACGGAAAAGGTTAAAGACATTAGGTTAATGACCAGGCTGGAATATGTTCCGCGCACCTGTTCCCGGTGTCATATCTTTCTTTCCCTCCCTCTTCCCATAGGCCCGCATATACACACACACACACACACACACACACACACACACACACACACACACACACACACACACACACACACACACACACACACACACACACACACACACACACACACACACACACACACACACACACACACACACACACACACACACACACACACGCACACGCACGCACACACACACACACACACACACACACACACACACACACACACACACACACACACACACACACACACACGCACACACACACACACACACACGCACACACACACACACACACACACACACACACACACACACACACATACACACACGCACACACACGCACACACGCACACACACACATCTGTTCATGCGAGATAAAATCACGGAAAAAATGTTTCGATGACATCTCCATGTATCTGAGGCCACGCCTTCTGGTCTTCTGAAGCCTTAATGATTCAAGTCATTACAATAAACCTCAGGTCATTAAGGATTGACCTGAGGAACACACGCACACACACACACACACACACACACACACACACACACACACACACACACACATACAAACGAACACACAACGCGGGGGTATTTATGGGCGTCAAACCAACGAGCACTTCACAGCTTCTCAAGGAGGTCTCGGGTCAAGAGGTCTCCTGTTCTTGTTTCTCGCAAACATGAGGATCCCTGTACACACCTGTATCAAATGTTCATGGTGTAATAATTACTTCCCGTTGTCCGCACTCGCAGCTCATAGGGCGGCCTGCCTTCCAGAGGGCATTGGGACTGGATCGAAAGATATATCTACTAGAAACAATAGTAAGTATTTAAATGTTCGCGTTACTTTATATGATTGTCATAAATAAACAGTAGCAGATGTGGATGACGGGAGAGGGGTAGAGAGTTGGGCAACATGTTCAATATCGACTTTAGTCTTTCTATCTTTTTTCAGAAGAGACACTGTCGACTAGCTCTGATCGATCAGATGTCAGTTTCTCTCAACCAGGCCCCAGCGATATTGGAAGTTGTTCTCCACGGACGGGTCTCAGCGCCGCCTACCAGCAGCGCAGGGTAGACGACGCGTTGCTGCAGCGCCTCAGACTGGGCTACTGCACCAGGGAGGAGCTGTACGACGGCTTCGATTGGCGGATATGCGAGCACTGCGAAGAGCGCGCCCGCCGCCCCCTGGTGCACTACCTCCTGTCCTGCCCAGCCACCGCGCGCCTCAGACCAGCGCCAGCGGCTGCCGCCCATCCTACAGGAGACGGCGGGCCCCTGAGGCGGTGTGAAGCCAAGGCCGCCCTCACGGTCCGACACACCCCGACACAGGTCCTCCTCGAGGTGCTACGGGCGGCACCTCCCCCACGGTGACCAACGCCCGCACCCCGCACAGCCGGGCGACGTGAGCCGCGCTGACAGCGCTGCCACGACATCACGCCGCTAGCCTGCACCGCCACCGAACACCCCCGACAGCGGCGGGCCGATGCCCGCTTTGTCCAACTATATAATATTATTGCCGTGTATTTATTATGTATCCGAGCATGTGCATGTAATGGATGCAAATCACGGGCATCACAAATATTGTATAATTGCACAATAAACCTCTACAAAAAAAAAAAAAAATCCAATAAAGTAACCCTGACGGATATGAGTTTCTCTATCCGTGAACCGATTAGCACTTTGAACACTCGCTACCACCAATAATTGGTGACCCTGCAGTGTTGCTAAGGTTCTAGGTGGCTTAAAACCAGTGCCGTTCAAGGGCACTTTCTCCCAGAGGGTGGACCTGAGTCAGAAGTATCTGATTCATTCGTCCTACCCTCTCCTGGGGTAATAAATCTCACCTCCGCTTGGGGTTCGTGGGATTGAGACACGGGTCGGGAGAAATATTACGCCGTAGGCGTAGTTGCCACCTACAGGGTTTCTCCCCCGCCCTCCCCCAGGCACCCTCTGTGCCCCTTCCCCAGGCGCCCTCTGCGCCCCTTCCCCAGGCGCCCTCTGCACCTTCCCCCAGGCACTCTCTGTGCTCCCTCCAGGCACCCTCTGTGCGCTTCTTCCAGGCATCCTCTGTGCGCCTTCTCTAGGCACCTTCAACGCCTCCTCCAGGCTTCCTTAGTGCCCCCTGGTGCTCCTCCCAGCCCTCACCCACCCACCCACCCACCTCCTTCCTGCCTTTCCGCTGGTCCGGCGACTGAGACACGCACACTAGACTCAGTGAACACTCAAACACAGTGCGACACATTACTGAGACACAGTGCCACACACTCAGTGTACACGCCACACACAGACTCAGTGTACACGCCATACAGACTCAGTGTATACGCCACCACACACCACACAGACTCAGTGTACACGCAGACACAGTGTGACACCCCACTGGGATTACTAGCTGCCCCCTGGATTAACCACCGCCCTCTTGGATTATCCTACACTTGTGGATCTATGTGTACAGTGCAGTGTGTCCATCAACAGTTCAGTGCAGCAAGTCCCCAGCAACAGTTAGTGTCACAGTGTTCCCACTAAGTGTACAGTGTTGTTTTACAGTGTTTTCTTGGACACTGGTTCACTCCCCGGGCCACTGAGGTCCCTAGCACACGTCAGTGCCTATACTACACGCAGTTCGTTCTACTCTCACGGACTGCCGTGGCTCCTGGCCCGTTGTACGCCAGCGCCCTTGCCAACACCGTTCAACTTCACCATGTCTGACGACGACAACTCTTCCGCTGCGGCGGCGGTGTCCTTCAAAGCGCCGCCCTTCTGCTCACAGGACCCGTCCATATGGTTCTCGATTTTGGAGTGCGGATTCAAGACTGCCAAAATTACTAACAGCCTTACTCAGTACACTCACGCTGTTAGCCTCCTGCCCGCCGACGTCCTTCCACAAGTCCCTGACGTCATCGCCTCAGCCTACAACTCTGATCATGCCTATGAAGACCTGAAGACTGCCCTACTCCAACGCCTTCAGTCTTCTGTCGCCACCCGCCTCCGTGAACTTCTCTCCAAAGAAGAGTTGGGTAATGAGAAACCGACGGACCTCCTACGCCGCATGAAGCAGCTGCTCGGCGAAAAGTACCAGTCTTTCGACCCAGACTTGTTCAAACAGCTGTTTTACCATCGTCTGCCCCCTGCTGTCCAGCGCAGCCTCTTCGGCGTTAAGGACGACCGGAAGCCCGACGCCATTGCCAAGTTAGCAGACGAATTCATGGCAACTCTACCTGGACCGCTAACTTCCTCAGTGTCTTCCGTCGCCTCCGAAAGGACCACTCAATTTGACGAACTCGTCAAGCAAGTCTCCCTGCTCGCGACGAAAGTCACCTCTCTTGAGGAGCGGCTCGATCGCCGCCGCTCTCGCTCCCCCACTCCTCACCGACGTCGGCGCCGCTCCCGTTCGAAAAGCCCAGGACTCTACTGGTACCACAACTTCGGCGAGAAAGCTACGAGGTGTACCACCCCGTGCACTTACAAGGCGTCAAACTCCAAGGACGAGCACTAGTGCAGCATAGCGCTCGTCATCAACCCTCGGCGCTGCTCCACCTTCATGATTGCCGTTCCAACACAAAGTTCCTGATTGACACCGGCGCTGATGTCAGTATTATCCCAGCAACCGCCAGTCAGCGAACTCTACCTCCACTCTTGCACCTGTACGCCGCCAACGGTACCAAAATACCTGTCTACTCGCGACACACCATGCAAGTGGACCTTTACCTACGACGTTGTTTCGAATGTACCTTCTACGTCGGGAACGTCTCGCAGGCAATCCTCGGAGCTGACTTCCTAAGGCACTTCAACCTTTTAGTCGACGTCAAAGGACGGAGGTTGGTTGACCCGCTCACTTCCATCTTCTCTAATGGTCAACCAGCACCAGGTGACAACTCGCAACTTGCCGTCGTTCACAAGGACCACCAGCTCGCCGCCCTGTTCAAGTCCTTTCCCACGCTGACACAGCCCTATTCAGCCAGCCTGCCCGTCAAGCACCACGTTACGCATCACATAGAGACTACAGGACCTCCAGTACACGCCAAGGCCCGTCGCTTAGCTCCTGAACGATACCGTCAAGCCAAGGCCGAGTTCGAGTCTCTGTTGCGTCAAGGTATTGTACGGCCCAGTAGCAGCAACTGGTCATCAGCCCTCCACGTCGTCCCCAAGAAGAACGGCGACATACGTCCCTGTGGAGACTACCGAGCCCTTAACTCGCGCACTAAGATGGACAGATACCCGGTGCCAAACATTCAGGAATTCTCGTCTCAACTTGCTGGTTCCACCATCTTTTCACGTGTGGACCTCGTCAAGGCCTTTCACCAGATTCCAGTCCATCCTGACGACATACCGAAGACTGCCGTCATCACGCCCTTCGGTCTCTTTGAATACGTCAGGATGCCGTTTGGACTCATGAATGCGGCCCAGACCTTTCAACGCTTCATCGACGAAGTTCTCCGCGGCTTACCCTTCTGCTTCGCCTACATAGACGATCTACTCATCGCTAGCCCGGATGAAGCCTCTCACAAACAGCACCTTCACCAAGTCCTCACCCGCTTGCAAGACTACGGAGTACAGATCAACGTAGACAAGTCTGAGTTCGGTGTTACTTCCCTCACCTTCCTTGGCCACACTGTTACTCCAGAGGGCATCGCTCCACTCAACTCAAGGACTGAAGCCATCCAGCAGTTCCCGAAGCCGTCCACCCAGCGCCAACTCAAGGAATTCCTGGGTATGGTTAACTTCTACAACCGCTTCGTCCCACACTGCTCTCTCATGCTCCAGCCCCTCTACGCCATGGTGAAGCCCTGCAAGCGTGGCCAGTCTGTCACTCTCGCCTGGACTCCGGACGCTGACACCGCCTTTCTCGCTGCTAAGAAGGCTCTCAGCGACACAGCCATGCTGTCCTTCCCTGCCCATGACGCGGAGATTTCCATAGCAACAGACGCCTCCGACACTGGGACTGGTACGTGCTGTCCTACAACAGTTCATCGACAACGCCTGGAAGCCGATCGCCTTCTTCTCCCGTAAGCTCTCTAAGTCTGAAGCCAAGTACAGCGCTTACGACCGGGAACTTCTCGCCATCTTCAAGGCTGTCAAACGTTTCCGCTACTTCATTGAAGGCCGGCGTTTCCACGTGTTCACCGACCACAAGCCCCTCACTACAACCTTCCTGAGGAACAAAGACTCTTATACCCCACGTCAACTCCGCCACATGGACTACATCTCGCAGTTCACCACTGACATCCGGTACATCAAAGGTGCGAACAACGCTCCAGCTGACGCCCTCTCACGCAACATTACCGCTGTGACGTCCTCTTCACTTGATTACGCCGCCATAGCCGCCGATCAGTCCGGCGACGCAGAGCTGGAGAAGCTTCTGGACAACCCGGCGCTTAAAGTGAAGAAAATCACACTCCCAGGCACCAAGGTCACTCTCTACGCTGACGTCTCCACGGCCACCATCCGTCCCTACCTGCCACAGCGACACCGCTACCAGGCCTTCCGTCAGCTTCACGACCTCTCTCATCCTGGCATTCAAGCCTCGCAGCGCCTGATGACGTCCCGCTTCATTTGGGAGGGAATTAACAAAGACGTCAGACTATGGACCAAAACCTGCACTGACTGCCAAGCCTCCAAGGTGACGCGACACACACACTCTCCACCCGGCACCTTCACGCCCGTCACGGAGAGGTTCGCCCATGTCCACATCGACCTTGTTGGTCCCCTGCCACCCTCCGCAGGCCACCGCTACATCCTCACCTGCGTGGATCGTTTCACACGCTGGCCCGAGGCCGCCCCCATCGCTGACATCACTACGGACGCCGTCGCCCACGCCTTCATCGCTACTTGGGTCTCCAGGTTCGGCGTCCCTATCAGCCTCACCTCAGACCGCGGCGGCCAGTTCGAGGCTAACGTGTGGAACAGGTGGAACAAAGTTATGACCCTCCTCGGCATCCGCCGCTACTGAACGTCAAGCTATCACCCGCAGGCTAACGGCATGGTCGAGTGCTTCCATCGGCAGCTGAAATCCTCCCTCATGGCCTCCACCCAACGCGACAACTGGTCCCTTGGTCCTCCTCGGCATCAGGTCCTCCCTGAAGGAAGACCTGCACCACTCCTCGGCTGAACTAGTGTACGGCACCAACCTCCGGCTCCCAGGCGAACTTCTGGCGCCCACAACTGACACCGCCCCCTGCGGCGTCCAGGACTTCGCCGCCCGCCTCAAAGGTGCCATGAGGAGCCTCCAGCCGGTGCAGCCTCGCTCTTCCCCGAAGGAGACCTTCGTCAACCAGGACTTCGACACCTGCACCCACGTCTTCGTGCGCGTGGATGCCGTTCGGCGGCCCCTGCAGCAGCCCTACCAAGGACCCTACCGCGTCCTGAGACGGACCAGAAAGACTGTCACGATCGACAAACATGGTTCTCAGGACGCGGTCTCCATAGACAGGGTCAAGCCGGCGTACCTGCTGGCCCCAGACCAGGCGCCCCATCTCTCCGTCGCTGAAACAACACCGTCTGCACCAGTCCGCACCAGGAAGATATCGTTCCTTCTATGAAGTCACTGGGGGGGAATATCTGTAGCAGTCACCGCTCGAATCGCGTGTTCCTTCCCCTCAGTGACACATAAGAAAATGGTGCACTGCAGAGAAAGACTTTAAAATTCTGTGTTTTCATGTTCATCGTCAGTACTTGTCTTTGTCCGCGTCGTGTCTTCAATGTTTATCTTTCTTGTACTCGTTTACCTTTGACTGTCCGTCTATGTCCTTTTGTTGTCTACCGTTACACATTGTTATACACATACACCAACACTTAAATGTTAACCTACACAAACAACATTCACACAAACGCATACCCACACAAACACCTTTTCTTTGTGTTGTGTTTGTCTCAATGACTTGTTGTATTTTTGTCCAATAAAGTAACCCTGACGGATATGAGTTTCTCTATCCGTGAACCGATTAGCACTTTGAACACTCGCTACCACCACCAAGACCTCGGTCGGCTTGAAAGATTAAACATAAGTATTCGCGTTTACTGTCTAGACAACGTTGAAGACAAAAAAGGCGAACTAACTCTATTCAGAAAGGGGCTCAAAGATCAAGAAGTTGTTCATTGTCTGTTGTTGGGGAACAGACACCTAGCTCTTATCCAAGACTTTGACGCATACATGAACCTGTTTACCTGCCAACGTCGCGGGAAAAAATGTTTTGCGATATCTGCCTGTGCTCCTGTGAGAACAAGACAACGCTTGCTGAACATGTGCTAATTTGCCCAACGATGATCACAAGACTAAGATTCCCACCCGCGGGCTCTACTGTGAAATTTATTAATCATGTTAAGGCATATGAGCCATCTTATGTAGCATTCTATGACTTTGAGAGTATTCTCGTAGAGCCTTCTTCGAATGTGTCTGGATGTGTAAAGAGACATCACTTTGCCATAGCGTATGCTTACATTATAGTGAATAGAAACGGAGAAACAATACAAAGCGGATCCTATTGTGGAAGTAATGCTGTAAACCATTTTATTCATACAATGCAGCGTGCCTGGAAGAAGTTAAAATTTTCTAAAGGCTACAATAAAATCAACATGACCGATGAGCAAACTCACTGTCTTCTCTGTAAAGTTTTTTTTTAAAAAGGTAAAGGAGTAAAACATCATGACCATGAAATATCAGGAAACAATTACATTGGAGGTTATTGTAATAGATGCAACCTCCAAATGAAAAATCACAAATTGCAGCTCACTCTCATTGCACATAATGCTAATTACGACATGTCGTTAATCCTGCGTGAATTAACGATACCTGAATTGAAAATCAAACTAAGACCAAAACGTTCAGTTCACAAATACCATGAAGTCATCATAAATGACTTGAGATTTATTGACTCGTATGCCTTTATGTCTGGTTCACTCGCGGCTTTAGCGAACCAATTCATCAGTAATGGGAACGAACCCATATGCACACAACAAATGTTGAAAGATGTGCCAGCACCTGCGTTGCCATTATTGATCAAGGGAAAGTAGGTGTTTTGTTATGACTATATGGATTCGATGGAACGACTTTCTGAGACACGTCTTCCATCCCGCGAAGATTTTTTCAATTCGCTTCAAGAAGCAGAACTTTCCGAAAGTGATTATGAACATGCTCAGAACGTTTGGAAAGTAGCTGGGTGTCAGAGCCTGAAGGACTATTTGTTGCTTTATGTAAAAGTGGATGTTGGCCTTCTATGTGATGTCTTCCTAGAGTGGCGAGGTATTTTGAAAACCCAGTGGAGGTTGGATATTGTAAATTATGTTAGCCTGCCAGGATTTGCCTATGACTCCTTTCTGCTAAAAACACAGCAGGAATTAGAGGTGCCTAGTAGCCCAGATATATATCATTGCATTCAAACAAATGTGCGTGGGGGCTACACAAGTGTTGTGCGTCGTTTTGTACGCGCCAATAACATCTACGCGAACCCTCAGTTTAATCCAAAACATGAGAGAAGCACTTTCCTTTCATATCTTGGCTTCAACAGTCTTTATCCCACTGTAATGCAAGAGAAGTTGCCATGTGGGGATATGAGAAAACTAGATGAGACAGAAATGCAGTCGTTTTTGAGCGGGGGCTTGGTCAATCAAGCAACCGATGGCGATTTTGGATATCTCATTCTGTGCGATACTGAGGCTGTCTCACGTGAAGTCGTTGAAAAAACGAATGACCTCCCACTGATCATCAGAAGACACAATATCACCAACAGAGATATATCGTCAGTCACACGCGAATGGTATGAAGAAGAAAACCGTCCAGCACCGTGTAAGAACATAAAACTGATTGGAACACATGCTGCTCAGGAGAAAATGCTGTTTGCTCTGCCCCTCCTTAAACTACTTATTCAACTAGGCCTGGTTGTTAAAAAAGTGCATGCTCTTTATACGTTTAAGCAAAAGCACTTTCTTGCGGACTTCATTCAGGATAACATTGAAGCCCGCAAAAGTGCTACTTGCCCTATCAAGAAAAATGCAATCAAATGTATTTCAAACAGCATTTTTGGTCGATTCCTGATGAACGTGCCAAATATAGTGAAGACATAGATATTGTCACCAACCGCGAAAAGTTTTTGCAGCTGGCCCGAAGCCCTTACTTTAAACGCGTTGTACCTCTCAATGATGGCCATGTAGTTGTAACTCGCCATAGGAAATATTCACGGGTGAATCATCCAAACTACATTGGCTACTACATCCTAGAGCTGTCTAAACTGCGACTATATGATTTCTATTACAATGTGTTGAAGGCTCATTGCGGAGATCGGGCGAAACTAGTGTATTGTGACACTGATTCCTTAATAACAGAAATTGAAACTCCTGCTCTATTAACAGAGTACTCGCAGGAACCCTTCAAAAGCTATATAGACACAAGTAACTTTAGCCCCTCACATTCCTTGTACAGCACAGACAACAAAGGAAAGCTTGGATTTCTCAATTCTGAAGTGGGGGAAAGAACCATCTCAGAATTTGTAGGTGTAAAACCAAAGTGCTACTCCATCCTCTTGGCAGACGGTGACCGGTTGAGTTCAGCTAAGGGCGTTCCAAAGTTCATAAAGAAGAAAATTGCTCATCAGCGATACAAAGACGCCCTATTCCGGAAGCAAACATTTACCTTTGACTATCAGGGATTCACAGTGTGCAATGGACGAATGAGTACAGTAAAATATCCCAAGAGAGGGATATCTGTAGTTGAGGACAAAAGATACTACATTAGCACCTTGGAGTCACGATCTTACGATAATTCTATAGGGATAGAGGAGGAAGAGAAGGAGGAGGAGGTAGCCCAGATCATGACACTGTCAAACGAAGAAAATTTGGAGGAAGGCGATGAAAGAGCCATAACAGAAGCGAGACTAGCCGAGGTAATGGGTGGGCAAGAGATCGGTGAAATGGGAGAACAAGAAGAAGAAACCTATGAATTGTGGGGAGAACGGGATGTGCTGGCCGAGCAAAATTTCCCCTTGATAAAACGGGTAGAGGCGGATGATGACCTGTTAATGCTAGCCGCGGAACAGGAAGAAATAAATCAAATGCTCTCATTATCCCCCCTTGAATATGTGCTAGAAGATACAGACTTTTCAGAATAAATTGTAGTTGTTTATGGGTAGGCGGTGGCCGAAGTGATAGCGTACTGGACCCACATTCGCCGCGTGATGGACGACGCGGGTTCGAATCCTCACGCTATCACTCGGATTTTTCGGTCACCGCCGAGTGGCTTAAAACTACCCACATGCTGTCTTGAAGACCAACCATCAACCCGGACTCTAGAGGAAGCCGTCCAAGCGAATCAAGTACGAGTTCCGGGGGCCAGCATGAGCCAATGCAAGATGGCGCCACTATAAACACTCGCCTGCGCCAAAACGGGCTGGGCCGACCATCAGGCCCCACCTGGAAGAAGCCTTGGGCCGACCATCAGGCCCCACCGGGAAGATGCCTACCGGCGCAATAGGCAACAACGTAAAAAAAAAAAAAAAAAAAAGGACTGGTGTGAATGTTGTATATACTGTTTATAGTGTAAGAATTTGCCTGCTATTTTTATGTTAAATATAAAATATATGTATATATATTCTGTATATAGGACTAATGTTGGAGCCTATGATATTATAAAATTCCACATGATGAATCTGGAATCATAATTTGACCAAATTCCAATAAACATTGAGTTTGTTTGACTTGTTTATATGTCCTTTATCAAAAAAAAGAAACGGATGAAAAAAAAAAAACAATAATTGTCTTAAAATTTATTCGATTTGTGGAAACATATGAATAAAACGCTTTTATGTTTCGATCCGGCTCATACATATGACGACAGGATGCGACAGGATTGCTCGGGGCCCGGGACGGGGCGGGGGCAGCACGGGGTAGTGGCGGTGACGAGTGAGGACCTGAGTGAAGCCAGACCTCTGATTTAAGCATGGTAGACAACCACCCCACCCCCCGATAAAGGAACTAGAAAATTATTTATGCTTAGAATAGCTTCATGGAATGTAATACACTTCAATATGCAAAAATCAATAAGTCAATACTTACTTTTTATGAACACGTGTTAAATGTTAGATGACATATGGGCATTATAAACTTGCTGTAAGCGAATCTCATCACGTGTTCATCATTCCTCGAATATTCGGTCTTGAAAAACTCCATACATATTTTTTCAAGAGTTTCTTTTACACCCAAGTGTGAAACATTGTAGGCAAAGTACATGGCATAAGCCCCGCACACATCGCTTCGCGTGCTTTGAAGTCGAAATGCATTTTTATTCATACTGAGCCCGGGGTAATCAATATATTTAAAATGATCAGAGTATAATTTTGGATCGAGAGCATAGCTATCTAGGAACACTGCCATGCCCGGTTCATAGTAGAGACAAATCGAGTGTCCCATTTCTCTTTTAGAATAACCTGGTAGCGTATTGACGATGCACACTATAGGTTTTCTATATCGAGGTATAGAGTTTACCTCGTCTGCCAATAACACGCCTAAAAACAAGGCTTGCTTTCCTATGTGCCCCCTCAATCCTCTTTCAATCTCCATGTTGTTCATCGCACAGCCGCTTCAAGCGCGCACATCATACTGCAGCCGTCTTTCAGAGTTAACTGCTATTATACCCACTGTTTCGCCAAACAGTATCAACAGACGGTTCTCGTTTTCTCCTTTGCTTAGATTCAAGCTAAGTCTAAGCCCCCCATTCATTTCAACGGGCAAATTATCATTCAAGTTTTCAGCACGCAAATCAAATGTGCAAATCATTGCCCCCTTGCCGAAAATATCCTTTCCGATTAAATGGTCTTTGTGAAAACCAAGTGCATCCAAAGTACGATGGTAGAGCTCAGCATAGTCATGAGGGAATTTACTAGGAATATTATACATGGTTCTACCATTAACACTTAAGCTTATTTGACTTATATCGCCATGGCTCAAATACAATGGATTTAGCGTATAGTCGCCAGAATGAGCTTCCATGCTCGTTATAATAAGCGAGAGTTTTTCCGGAATAACATTACCCCACGGATGATCATACGTTCCTGAGGTTTGGTCTTTGGCTAGCACATAGGTTTTCAAGAGGGTTTTGGTAAATGTCGATTTTAAAAGATTCTCTGTGGCGAGAGACGCGTTCAAAGCATGAAGTGCATTAGGATAAGGAAACAGTCGCGTATAAAGCAGCTTGGCTGAATCTATATGCAGACGAATGTTATCGCCAGTTGGAGAATTTAGCAGCCATGCATTACTAGATAGTTCCATTCGGAGTCTAACCGAAATACCATCGAGCAAGTAACTGTCTAAAGATCTTATATCCAGAAGAAGCGGGGTACAGAGTTGTATACCGTGAGTCTTAACCCGCTTCATAATGGTCTTGTGTTGCGCGATGGCATTGTCAAAGTATTCTGCTGTTACTTTGGAAATAAAACCGTTCTCTGGGATGGTAATATTAGCATTGGCTTCAATTGTATTCAATTTGTTGGGCGACAAAGTATTCAGCATTTTAACGTATGACGTGTAACCATAAAGTACATTATTGTCAACAGCTACATCTCCCAAAAAACATTGCACTGATTTGAATAGGCTGTGCGCGGTATTATTTGTAAATGCAACATGTTGAGCGTCATCGAGAGGAGTAGAATTGTCTGGCTTAGTTAAGCGTAAAGAGGTGTGCAACACCAATTTCCCCAAATCAATAAAACTACCAAGTGTTCCAGGAATGAGAAATTCTATATATCTATCGGATAATTTCATATTGAATCCAAGGTTAGTAGGTAAAACATCAGCGTCACAACGGGAGGCAATCGTTGTTTCCAGTAATCTCATTTTGTTGGGGCGGGGAAACAATTCACTGACACCGGCGGCATATTGCCCCAGTGGAGAACGCGGGTCCCCGACACCAACCGCGCTGGTGATGCTCGCCATACTGCTTTTAGTTCAACAATGATTACAACTTGAAGAAGGTGACAGCTGAGTGTTGTCGAAGAATAGGGGATAGGTGTTTGGAAGATTGTGTCAAGTTGATAGGTGGAGAAATTGAGTTTTTGAGGCATTGAAGGACACAAGGTTCCTTCTGCCCCAATCTGAAATGATAGCAAGGTCTGAGGTTAAGCGTTCTGCAGCCTCCAGTCTGGAGTCGTGTACTTCCTGTTGTGATGGTCTTCTATTGAAAGAAGTTGAATAATGCAGAGTGGAGTCGTCGGCGTACGAGTGGACAGGACAGTTTGTTATGGAAAGATCATTGATGAATAACAGGAAGAGAGTGGGTGATAGGACAGAGCCCTGTGGAACGCCACTGTTGATAGGTTTAGGGGAAGAGCAGTGACCGTCTACCACCGCAGAGATAGAACGGCCGGAAAGGAAACTGTAGATAAAGGAACAGAGAGAGGGATAGAATCCGAAAGAGGGCAGTTCAGAAAGCAAAGACTGGTGCCAGACTTTATCGAAGGCTTTCGATATGTCTAGCGCAACAGAGAAAGTTTCACCGAAACTGCTAAGAGAGGATGACCAAGAGTCAGTTAAGAGAGCAAGAAGATCGCCAGTAGAACACCCCTTGCGGAATCCATACTGGCGATCAGGTAGAAGATTAGAATTGAAAAGGTGCTTTTAAATCTTCCGGTTAAGGATTGATTCAAAAGCTTTAGATAGACATGAAACTAAAGCTATTGGGCGGTAGTTTGAGGGATTGGAGCGGTCACCCTTCTTAGGCACAGGCTGTACAAAGGCATACTTCCAGCAGGAAGGAAAGATAGATGTTGATAGACAGAGACGAAAGAGTTTGACCAGGCAGGGTGTCAGCACAGAAGCACAGTTTTTAAGGACAATAGGAGGCACTCCATCAGGTCCATAAGCCTTCTGAGAGTTGAGGCCAGAGAGGGCATACAAAACATCATTAGGAAGAATCTTAATAACAGGCATAAAGGAGTCAGAGGGGAGATAAGTAGGAGGAATATGCCCATAATCGTCCAAGGTGGAGTTCTTACAGAAAGTTTGAGCGAAGAGTTCAGCCTTAGAGACAGATGAGACGGCAGTGCTGCCGTCAGGGTTAAGGAGAGGAGGGAACAAGGAAGAAGTGAAATTGGAGGAGATATTTTTGGCTAGATGCCAAAAGTCACGGGAAGAATTAGAAGAAGCTAGGTGTTGACATTTTCTGTTTATAAAAGAAGTTTTGGTAAGTCGGAGTATAGATTTGGCACGATTCCGGGCTGAAATGTATAGATCAAAGTTAGTGGGAGTTCGAAGGCTCTGGAACCTTTTGTGAGCTGCCTCTCTATCTTTAAAAGCACGAGAACAAGCATGATTAAACCAAGGCTTTTTAGCATGAGGAGTAGAGAAAGTACGTGGAATGTATGTCTACATTCCAGAGACAATCACCTCTGTGATGCGCAGAGCACACACAGAGGGGTCTCTCTCCTGGAAGCAGTAATCATTCCACGGGAAATCAGAAAAGTACATCCTCAGGTCTTCCCACTGAGCTGAAGCAAAATGCCAGAAGCATCGCCTCCTCGGTGGGTCCAGAGGATGTACAGGAACGATAGGACAGGATACAGAAATAAGGTTATGATCGGAGGAGCCCAACGGAGAGAACAGTTTGACAGAGTAAGCAGAAGGATTAGAGGTAAGGAAGAGGTCTAGAATGTTGGGCCTGTCTCCAAGACGGTCGGTAATACGAGTAGGATGCTGAACCAACTGCTCTAGGTCGTTGAGGAGAGCAAAGTTGTAGGCTTGTTCACCAGGCTGGTCAGTGAAAGAGGATGAAAGCCAAAGCTGGTGGTGAACATTGAAATCTCCCAAGATGGAGATTTCAGCGAAGGGAGAGTGGGTCAAGATGCGCTCCACTTTAGAGTTCAAATAGTCAAAGAGTCTTACATAGTTAGTAGAGTTAGGTGAGAGATAAACAGCACAGATGTATTTAGTAATAGAATGACAATGAAGTCTTAGCCAGATGGTGGAAAATTTAGAAGAGTCAAGGTCGTGGGCACGAGAGCAAGTGATGTCGTTGTGCACGTAGGCGCAACATCCAGCTTTGGATTGAAATTTAGGATAGAGATAGTAGGAGGGAACAGAGTAGAGGTTGCTGTCAGTAGCCTCAGAAACCTGTGTTTTGGTGAGGAAGAGAAGGTGAGGTTTAGAGGAGGAGAGATGGTGTTCCACAGAATGAAAATTAGAACGGAGACCGCGAATGTTGCAGAAATTGATAAGGAGGAGGTTCGAGGAGTTATCAGGACACCTCTCAAGTCGGCAGCCAGAAGGGGAGTCCTCACTGGGGTAATTTATGCGCCCCCCCCCCCCCCCAGGCGGGGACTCCGAGGCAGTTATTTTTTTCGCCATGTTTAATTGTGAATGTTGGGAAAAGGTGTGTGTGTTTTGTGAATGTAGTGTGGTGTAGAAAGAGAGAGGAACTGTCTTTAGAGAGCATGCTGAACTGCTCTCTGGTGTTGATGAGACAAAAGGGAAACGGTTAGTGAGGACATGGCAAGGGTCTTTGAAGGGCTTCAGCACCCTCCTCGCTTCCCATATATCCTCACCGGGAGTAGCTCACGCCCGTTCGGTAGGTGTCTTCCTACCTACTCCTGACTGCACAAGGAATCAGAGTGGCAAGACTTCACAATGGAAGCAGAGTGGCAAGACTGCACAAATGAATCAGAGTGGCAAGGCTGCACAAGGAATCAGAGTGGCAGGACTGCACAAGGAATCAGAGTGGCAAGACTGCACTAGGAATCAGAGTGGCAAGACTGCACAAGGAATCAGAGTGGCAAGACTGCACTAATTAATCAGAGTGGCAAGACTGCACAAGGAATCAGAGTGGCAAGACTGCACTAATTAATCAGAGTGGCAAGACTGCACAAGGAATCAGAGTGGCAAGACTGCACTAATTAATCAGAGTGGTAAGACTACACAATGGAAGCAGAGTGGCAAGACTGCACTAATTAATCAGAGTGGCAAGACTGCACAAGGAATCAGAGTGGCAAGACTGCACAAGGAATTAGAGTGGCAAGACTACACAATGGAAGCAGAGTGGCAAGACTGCACTAATTAATCAGAGTGGCAAGACTGCACAAGGAATCAGAGTGGCAAGACTGCACAAGGAATTAGAGTGGCAAGACTGCACAAGGAATTAGAGTGGCAAGACTGCACTAATTAATCAGAGTGGTAGGACTACACAATGGAAGCAGAGTGGCAAGACTGCACTAATTAATCAGAGTGGCAAGACTGCACAAGGAAGCAGAGTGGCAAGACTGCACGATGGAAGCAGAGTGGCAAGACTGCATTAATTAATCAGAGTGGCAAGACTGCACAAGGAAGCAGAGTGGCAAGATTGCAGGATGGAGGCAGAGTGGCAAGACTGCACTAATTAATCAGAGTGGCAAGACTGCACAAAGAAGCAGAGTGGCATGACTGCACGATGGAAGCAGAGTGGCAAGACTGCACAAGGAATCAGAGTGGCAAGACTGCACAAGGAATCAGAGTGGCAAGACTGCACTAATTAATCAGAGTGGCAATACTGCACAAGGAATCAGAGTGGCAAGACTGCACAAGGGATCAGAGTGGCAAGACTGCACAAGGAATCAGAATGGCAAGACTGCACTGATTAATCAGAGTGGCAAGACTGCACAAGGAAGCAGAGTGGCAAGACTGCACGATGGAAGCAGAGTGGCAAGACTGCACAAGGAAGCAGATTGGCAAGACTACACAAGGAAGCAGAGTGGCAAGACTGCACGATGGAAGCAGAGTGGCAAGACTGCACAAATGAATCAGTGGCAAGACTGCACAAGGAATCAGAGTGGTAAGACTGCACAAGGAATCAGAGTGGTAAGACTGCACAAGGAATCAGAGTGGCAAGACTGCACAAGGAATCAGAGTGGCAAGACTGCACAAGGAATCAGAGTGGTAAGACTGCACAAGGAATCAGAGTGGCAAGACTGCACAAGGAATCAGAGTGGTAAGACTGCACAAGGAATCAGAGTGGCAAGACTATACAAGGAATCAGAGTGGCAAGACTGCACAAGGAATCAGACCCAGCCAGCAAAAAATGTGGGCCCCATGTGATCAACATATAGGAAAATGTGGGCAATAATATGGGTTCCCAGTTGGGCAACCTTGGTGGGCCCCGGATAGGCAAGTATGGGCCCCACATTTGCCCACACGGACCCCAAATGGGGGATGCAACAGGGTATCTGTGTGGGGCCCAAGTGGGCAGAGAGGGCCTCATGTGATAACCATATGGGCATGCATGGGCAACATTCCCATAGATGCACAGGATGATAGTTCCTGCCGCCCACAGATCCATTAATTGTTGGAGCTCAAATGACATCCCTATGTACCTCAGTTTATTGCCTTTTGTTGAAGCCAAGAAATTACTTTCAACAAAAGGCAATAAACTGATGTACATAGGGATGTAATTTGAGCTCCAACAATGGATCTGTGGGCAGCAGGAACTATCATCCTGTTGGCTTAAAAATAAAGTATCCATGCTTATCAACCTGAGGCAAATTTATCAGGCAGATGTGCCAACAACACAAAATACACTCCATGAAAGCACAGTAAGAAAGCCCGGTCTTGGCAATTACCTTTCTCAGGGGCTCTGAGCTGTTCGGCCAGGCAGCCTAGGAATCACCAACAACCCGAGGCAAAAAATATGTACACGTACTTAAAACTAAATCCTGGTTTATTGCTTTTTGAAAACTACAAAAACACAAGTTATTTTTCATCCTGCTGAAAATAATGCACTGGTTCTGTAGGCCATGAATAGCCAGCCAACCAACTAATTCTGAACATGGGTTTGCTGGAAAATAATAAATGAAAATACTCAATGCAATAAAATCAACATATATGAATAACAGCAGAATATGATTTGTACCTGTCTACTACTTTTGTGCAGATACATAAATTGCTTCTCCTAAGAGCATGAAAGCCCAGCTGTCTCGGGGTCATGCCACTCAAATGTGGTTAATACAAAAACGTAACAGGGGTAGGTGGGTGTGCGAGTGCTATATAAAACAGCCCATACTGCACAACTAAAACAACTTCAAATAATGTCCTCATGAAGAAATACTCTGATTATTGCAATTTGGATTACCAGCAGTCATTATATACACTCGACCCTCGATTTAACGGATAAATGAACCAACAGACAAAATCTGGAGCGCAGAAATCAGTCCAAATCTTCTACATTTGATTCTGTTATAGCTTACCCTCTAGTGATACCCAAAATAATAGTCAGCAAAGGAAGCCTCCTCCTACCGTGCCTAACAGTATATAGCTAGAAAGTATTATAGCAAGAGAGGCAGAATTTTTGGTAAAAATTATCTCACTAGTCTCAGTCCAATTGCAGACAACAAATAAATAGGCAAGGTCAGGCCTATAACTATCAACACACGCCCCACATATATACAGCAGTACCCGGTAAGTCAAAGAACAGATACAGAGTAGATAAACATGTACAGTAGGCCTACTACATGTACTACATAATAGTACCTACAACATAAAATACCCACCAAAGCAAGGGAAAATTTGGTACAATTAATTAACAGCTGGCACCTAAATTAAAATTATTGTTGCACATCCACCTTTTTCTCCTCACCCGTACGTCAGATGGCCACCACCGGGGGTGTCAACAGCAACAATCCACTACACATGCAAAAGCACTTGCTGCCAAATGCACACTCACACCAGCATACAATATACAGGCACTCACTGCACAGAGTGCACCCTCGCGCTCACACCATTCCAGCCAGAGTTAAATTAGGTTACGTTAGGTTAGGTTGGTTTTAGTTAGGTTAGTTTTAGTTAGGTTAGGTTGGTTTTAGTTAGGTTAGTTTTGGTTAGGTTAGGTTTAGTTTGGTTAGGTTTAGTTAGGTTAGGTTTAGTTAGGTTAGGTTTAGTTAGGTTAGGTTTAGTTACATTAGCAGGAATGGGTGTGAGCGCGAGGGTGCACTCTGCGCAATGAGTGCCCAATTTACGTAGGTATACCATCCAAACCCGCACTCACACACAAGGAATAACCACTCACACACCTATATAGATGTGTATCGATCTAGAAAAAGATGTACACACTGAGACACATATGTTTCGACCCAAACAGGTTTTCTCCTGACGAAGATGGAAATAAAAAAAAGTTAAATTCACACCGTTACACAAGTAATACGAGCAACATACATGTACTTACCGTATTGTACTACACCACACGAAACACATCCACACACATCATACTGTTAGTATTAGATGAGAAAGGTTCTGTTGAGTTTTAGGATCTTGAAGGCCAGGCCAGGGTCTTGGTTACCACTCATGAGGTCAGATACTGTGGGTCTGTGGATGTGGAGTGAGGCCAGTGAGTGGAGGAGTTTCCCTGGTTCTGGTGTTTTTCCCTCCAAAAAACCACTTGATCTTGATTTTACAGGAGACTCAACAGCTGCCTCTTGAGTCAGGCCTTTGGAACGGCAACTCCTGTAAAGAAAAGTAGGTAAATTTACCGCAGATGTCAGAATAAGATTTGGGGGTTGAAACTATTTTTTTCCTGATAATTTCGATGTGCTTTTTATGAATTTGATAATTTTTTCCATCGCAATTTTTTTTTTTTTTGCCCCCCCACCCCTTCCTAACCAAACCTAACCTAAATTCCAGCTGGAAGGACAAAAAAAAAATCAATTAAAAAAATCCCCCTAACCTAACCTAGCCAAACCTATCTTTACCTAATGGCAAAACAAAAATTGCGATGGAAAAAAATTGCCAATTTATAATAAGCACATCGAAATCTATCAGAATAAGTATTTTCAACCCCAAAATCCTATTCTGACCTCTGCGATAATAATACCGAAAAATACATAGGTACGAACAATACACAGCATACACAATTATATTCTCTAAACCTGGCACACCACATTCTCTCCAAGTACTCCTTCATTGCCACAATCATCTTTTCAATCGTCTTCCTACATAGTCCCAGCAGCAACACCATCCATTCTCTACCTGCTCTTTCCACCATTTCATTCTCACTAATACATCCCAGTTCTTGATCTTGATCTTGATTTGTAATGCGCAGGGCACCTGTATAGGTGCATAACACGCATATTTGTGTTGTTCTTACACAACTACTCTCATCATCTCCCTTCTCTGTCATACTTCTCACATTCCAGTACCACGTGTTCAACAGTTTCATCCTCTCGTCACACAGGTACACAAGGTTCCTGTTTTCAAAGTTTCGAGTTGGCCTTGATACCAACAAAGGAAACCAAAGCTCACCCCTCTCACACGCCACTCCACTCCACCTGGTGGCCACACCACTTTCACACAGGCCACAGGTGCTCACAGGCATCTTCAAGAGTAAGTAGGCTTACTCACAGCAAAAACTAGGGTCAGAAGAGTCGCAAAATCGTCGCTAAAACAGGTGAATCTGGTCCAAAGAGACTATATACGAAGAGATAGTGGTATGCAGTAATTTCTCGGGCGTGCGGAAGTAGCGCCATCTATTGCAGCCCACCAAAAACGTCACTTTTCAGGGGTAGCTTTACTATTTTTGAAGTACCTGCCACAGCACCCTATCCAGCCTTCCTTGTTTTTTTCATTACTGTAAAATTATTTGCTAATGGGGTAAAGAAAAATATATTTGTTCTTATGTTTTATAAGGTATTATCTACATTATATCAATTCGTTCTTTTAGGAAAAATATGGTGTAGAAAGCATTTACTAATATATATATATATATATATATATATATATATATATATATATATATATATATATATATATATATATATATGTGTGTGTGTGTGTGTGTGTAGCAAACATATCCAGTGATTTAAATACAAGCAAAGCATACAGCATTCTATGCATGCTAGAATATTATAATGCCTTTGCAACCCGGATGTCACACTGGTCCTGTGTCCCAGGGTAATGGGTTCCCTAACACCACAGGCTCAAGGGCCAATGTTACGGAGATGAGCACCGAGGCCACATGCTGCTACAGTGTATGCCCCCAACCGTACCTTTGCCTTTTGCAACTTGCTCTTAGCTGAGTGAAAATATCATACTAACTGTACAAGTGCCAGATAATGGCAAGCATTGCACACTGTATGACAGGGCAGAGAACAAAAGCTTCTAAGCATTACAAATGAAATAAACAATGGGAAACACTTAAAGCTTGTTAACTGAACATGACCCGATTTATAACAGGCAAAACCAACAATGGTGCATTACATACAATAAAAACTGTATAAAAATGTTGCAAGGCACATCAATATAAGAGCAAAGCATCATAAAACATGCTGAAATACATGATGGAGGACATCAAGAAGGTAACACATGAGTTGTCTTAAATGGAATGCAATAACTTGGTGGTCCTGGGAGACAGCCGAGCCTGGAGGTGAAAATGGGATGTAGGGCACGGTATGATCTCAAGCTCTGACCTTGGTGTCAGGGTCATGAAGATATTAAGCTCAGTATGCACAACTATGCAGCAGAGGCACATATGATAAAAGCAAATGAGACAAAATAAGGCAACTCATAGTGAAATAAAATATCAGGAAAGTTATGCTGCATTATGTGACACACCAAATTACAGGGCAGAGAGTGATATGTATTTCATAGGCTACATCAGTAAACATGTAGCATTTATTGCAGGAAGCACACATTAGAGTTGGATGTAATAAAATATATGTTTTTAGCACACATTAAAGTTGGATGTAATAAAATCATTTGATATGAAACTCCTTGAACTGGCCATCCAAACAATCCAATCTCTGTCCACCCCACCCCCCTCAAAAAAGCATTATTTTTCAAAAGGTTTATGAGGCATTAGTCAAGAATATCAACTGCCATTACATTTTGTCAAAAAAAATCATACCTATGTTATTATGTATATCATATAAATCAGAAAAAAACATTGCATGCTGTAATACAAACAAGATTACTCCTGGAAGCCACATTAATGATGCCAGACATGTGATGATAGACACTTAGTGTGATGAAATTACATGCTGAATTTCACATCATGAAACCAAGCCAAGTGTCACTGCAGCACATTATTAGGTAAGGCAGACACCAAAAGATTGTTACCTGAACAAGATTAAACATAACAGGCAAAATCCACAATAAAGCATTGCATACTGTTGGGTAGGGGAGAGAACAAATGCTTCCAAGCATTACACCTGAAATAAACAATAGCAGATATTCAAAGCTTGTGAGCTGAACAAGATCTGATTTATAACAGGCAAAACCAACAATGGTGCATTACATGCGATATCTGGCAGGGGATTCCTTGCATTACAACTGGAACATGGCAGACACCTAAAGCTTGTTAACTGAACAAGATCTGATTTATAACAGGCAAAACCAACAATGGTGCATTACATGTAATATCTGGCAGGGGAGATAAATGATTCCTTGCATTACAACTGGAAAGTGGCAGACACCCAAAGGTTGTTAATTGAACAAGATCTGATTTATAACAGGCAAGACC
The DNA here is from genome assembly GCF_024679095.1 of Eriocheir sinensis. Taxonomy (NCBI): domain Eukaryota; kingdom Metazoa; phylum Arthropoda; class Malacostraca; order Decapoda; family Varunidae; genus Eriocheir; species Eriocheir sinensis. The sequence goes on along the minus strand of NC_066525.1, from coordinate 20,463,800 downwards.
AACAATGGTGCATTACTTGCAATATTTGGCAAAGTATATGGAAAAAATTATTGGCGTAACAAGAGTAATACTAAATAATGGCAAATCCCACGAAGTATCTCTTCTTTTGACAAAGCCTGTGCTCTTTGCTGCAGGGCTGTAAGAGTCTGTTTGCTCCAGCCAACATTTACTGAAATACCCCTGAGTCATGGGTGAAGTGTTGAAATTGAAGGCAAGTGAAATACTGTGCTTAGAAATCTATTAGCATTTGGACTTTGATAGTATAAGGCCAGAGCAAACCTCCTCTCTTGTAACCCATATCTCCTACTAGGCTTAGATCTTGGCATCTTGCAGCATGTTGAACCTGACCTTAGAAAAAATCCACCCCTATTGGATCTGAAAAATTGCTGGCTCTGGGCAAAAACTGCCCAGGAGCTGTAATAGCCTGGGCTTTGAGCTGCCTTGCCTCCCGGTGCAGACGAAAGACTGTTTTGTGCAGCAATTTTCACTTTTCATGTCTGAAAATACATGCAAAAATATTCAATCACAATTCTAAATAATAAAATACGTGCATGTAATTGCATTATTTTCAGTGCTATAAGGACAGTGAATCTAAGCATTGACATTATGTCTGCACGCCAGCTTCGATGGAAGGCTTCACTTAGATTGCCTGACAAGAGTAATATTTTCAGATGGGGGAGAGGATATAACTGGAGACTCTTGACAGATATAATGTCAAGCACCCATTTTCCATATATATATATCTTTGATGTTCAGTCCATACCAAAACATTTGTCAATGTGTTGCCACACTAAAAATCTAAAAATTCCCTGTTTTTGCAATGTTAGTCATACCTAAGCCCTGCTAAACCATCCAAGTGAATCAAGAATGAGTTCCGGGGGGCAGCATGAGCCAATACTAAATGGCGCCACTATAAAAAAAATTGCCTGCATCATGACGGGCCTGGGCCGACAGCCAGGCCCCTGAAGAAAACCTACCGGTGCTATAGGCAGGTGGGGAAAAAAAAAAAGGATCACATCAGAAGAATGGACAAAGGTTTGTTAGTGGCACTTCAAGGTTATGCTACCTCAAGAATGGACAAAGGTTTGTTAGTGGCACTTCAAGGTTATGCTACCTCAAGAATGGACAAAGGTTTGTTAGTGGCACTTCAAGGTTATGCTACCTCAAGAATGGACAAAGGTTTGTTAGTGGCACTTCAAGGTTATGCTACCTCAAGGAAAAGGTTTGTTAGTGGCACTTCAAGGTTAGGCTACCTCTTCAAAGATTGGCCAGTCATGGTTTAAAGTGGAACAGGATAAACAAGAAACAGGCATGTATCTGTGGACACTACTGTTACTATCAATTGCCAGCCTATGGCAAAATTTGAACCTATGCTATCAGAAACATAAGACCCATATGCTGATCACTCGACTAATCGTAACGGTACTACAGCCACAGAAACATAATAGAGTTTAAATATATCATTCAAAATGTCAACCTTTTTACATACCTTTTTTTAAGATATGTAGCCTACTGGTGTTACAGTTAAATATTGAACTCAATTTGTATGCAGAGATGTGAGGTATGTTATTAAGCTGTAATGTTTCCAACACATTAGTTGTGAGTAAAGCAACACGGAATAGTAACTAAAGAGGATGAATTATCACTGAGAACAAGAGGTTCCTTACTATATTGTCGTGAGCTTGATGGCCGAGTCGAGTTTCCTCCAACCCCATCAAGTTCACATCCTGTTGAGAGGCAATTTTTTAATCAAAGTGAAAAATGGATACAAATGGTCACTAAAACTAGTTATTATACTTGGTGTCACAAATTTGGGCAAAGAATTTAGGGAAGGACTCCCGGACTTGGCATCACTGATGAGGTAAATGATCTTGTGCACTCATTGGGCTATATATACATTGTTATAATGTGTATCATTGTCTTGTTACTATATATTACCTACTGATAATGGAAATACATGTCAGGATTAATCATCAGATACAAGGAAAAAAGAATCATGTATGGAAATTGTGAACTTTTAAGTTCATGTAACAAACAAGGTTTATTATACACAAAAAGGTTGGATACTTCAGATGTAAAAGATTTTTGGATATAACATCACCCCCTTCCTCCATATTGGTTCTTTAAAGCAAGGGTTGACAGCAGCTGATTATTATTTGCAGCAGGTTTAATGACACTTTTTTTAGTGCAAAGCATCTGGAAATCAATGATCATTATAAGGAATACTTCTCATGAGTAGCTACTAAAACTTAACAACCTAGAAGGATGCACAATCATACTATAAAGGATAGATATATTATAAGACATAGCCACATTGGTGGATCCATAGGGGGCCAGGGGCCCCATAGTCCTGAGTGATACAGGAAAACTAGCTCAAAAGCGCGCTGCGGCTAAAATAATGCTTTAGCACAAAGTCCAGGCCGTTATACCCATTGATTTAGGTCAGTCCACCAGTTTTTCAAGACCAGGACTGCCGAGAATGGCTAATCGGTAATGCTAATGCTCCTTCCATCCGCAAAAAGTCTGACGTCCCCCCCCAAACTCATTTCCTGGATCTACACCCAAAGACATACCATAACATGGTTCAGTGATCCATGGAAAAAAAAAAAAAAAAAAAAAAAAAAAAAAAAGGTAAGACAATCAATATCCAATCATTTCGGGATACACAAATCAGCATCCATATGAAGGAATTCTACAACTTAAAAGTGATGTTGAGCAGGGCATGTGTTAAGTGACTTGCACAATCTATTTTGTGATGTCATAATTAGATTAATAACACAACAAACAAACACTAGATGAAGTATTCATACCAAAATCAGTACATGGAGCTGGTGCACTGCAATGGGGAGCACATTCCTGCAGCCTATATAGCAAGAGGGTTGGATGCTGCCATGTACTTCAGGGGGTGGCTAAATGTCTTCACCCTTGGCCTCTTTCTTGGACTCTCCCCTTCATCTGCCACATTCTCTTGGATGATATCGAACGTGTTTGGATCTGTTGGGATGTGGTTGTATTAGATGTGGAATAACATACGACAGTGAAACATGGAAGGAAAGAGTATGTCCACACGGTAAAATACAGAGATGAGGATTGCACTGCATTAGTTAAGTGAGTACAAGATGTAAATTGAAATTCTTTGGATACTGAAAGGATGTACGGGGACAACTGGGTGAGAGGGAGAGAGATGCAGATTTTGATGTTATATAGCTAGTTACATCAATGAAGACTTAGGACATACACATTCAGAAAGACCACAATTTTGGCTGCTAGACAGAGAAGCACTAGATGTCAAAGTGCCAGAACATTGAAGGAATTAATAAGAAAAGCAATAATAATTAATTAATGAGTATAAATATATTTCTGATATTTTTGTTTATCTTAATACTAGTATTAGAATTTTCAAACACTAATAATATAATAAATAAATATTGATAAATTAATGAAAATAAATACATTAATTGTACTAATACTACCACTAACAATATTAACAGCACTGCACCTAAGAGACTGAGCAATAAACTGAGTCTGAAATTTAACCATAATTGAACTGTCTCTGTCTGAGTGTTATGTGAAGCTTGCTCCATGCACCGTGATAGGAATGGCATAGATGCATGCAGGTTGCTGAGATACTTAGTCACCAGCCACTTGTAGATATGGCACCAAAATGTGTTGGAAGCATTGGCTGCCAACTTCTATTTATTTAGTAATTATTATTTTCTTTAAACAAAGGAAACAGCTCAAGGGCAACAAAAGCGTACTAGAAAAAAAAGCCCCACTACTCACCACTCCCAAACAGACAAAAGTAGAGTCTTGATACACTCTTCTTGAAGGTCAGGTTATAAGCAGGAGGAAATGCAGACGAAGGAAGGCTGCTCCAGAGTTTATCAGTGTAAGGGATGAAAGAGTGAAGATGCTGGTTAACTTTTGCATAATATGTTTGGCAAGATAGAACATGCGGTAATTGACTTAAATTAGAAAAGTATAGATTTAGGAGGGAAATGGGCAGGCATTGGTTTAGTAACAGGGTGGTGGGGGAATGGAATAGACTCAGCAGTCACATAGTGAGTGCAGGGACGATAGCTTGTTTTAAGAGTAGACTGGATAGCTGCATGGACGAGGCTGACAGGTGGTAGTGGGGAGGAATCTGGAGCTGCCGTGTGTAGGTCATTCAGCCTCTTGCAGTCTCCCCATGTTCAAGTGTTTAAATCAAGTGCAGCGGCCAGCGGGGCCGCGGGAGGAGGGGAGGCATGCAGTTAGTAAGTTCAGAACAGCAGTCAGCGTGAAAATGATTAGAATTTCCACATTATCATTATTTATATATATCACTTACCCCCGGCTGGCATCCTTCCGTAGTAAATGTAGCTTCACACCAGGCTACGTCCTCTTTTTCACCACAAAGGGACATGATTTGAGGCTCCGGCTGATAAACGTGGCGGCCGCGGCGGTGTTATGATTTTTGAACGAGGCAGCGTTGCAATCGGAGCAGAGAAAGATATTGCTGCGAATAGCGGTATAATAAACAGTATAAGTTAGACCGAGATAATTATATTCACCCACTCTTTCCCTCTACATACCAATGATTCAATGTAAATCATTACTGGTGGAAGTCAGCGTGCGTGCTAAAACAATGGGCCGGTCTTACAGTCACCCGTTTTCGTTCGCTAGCCAGCGAACGAAAGCCTTCCGCGCGCGATCGGGTCTTACAGTCGCTCTTGGCCGCTGCTTTTCGCTCGCTCGCGAACGAAAAATCGGCGTTTTGGTAAGGAGATTTTGGGGAGCGGTTGAGGTGACGAAAACGAGATTTGTAACCTATGAATTCAAAGTAAATAAGTAAATATGCAATGATATAACATACCTAGCATGCAGAGAGCATATATAAGGCAAATAATTATTCAAAACACCTTTATTTTTGTTGTACAAGCGTTTTATTGGGCAGCGTATCGTACACCGCCAGCACAACAGTTTGTCGTCTCAGCCAACGCAATGGATATTTTCGGTAAGTACATTTAGTGTTTTATTTATCTGTTGACATTTCTTTTTGAAAATGTTGTATGTAGTTGTCTTCGTAGCTCATACGAGTGTGCTGATAGGGTTAACAAACTATTGCATACCTGTGGATTTGGTGGCACTCAATCAACATGAATTCTATTGTGAAATATTAAGAATATATAAGACAGCCACCCAAAAAACATTCAAGGTATAATGGAACTATTCATAGTAGTTGGTCCTAGGCAGAGGGGGAGAAAAAACAAAAACTATAGAAATACACCCATCACGGGTGGTCACCAGTTTATTTTGAATATATTTTTATGTAGTAATCAGTACGACTGTTTGTGTTATGAATAACTAGATAAGAAGTGATAGGCTACTGTCTTACAGTGAAAGGTAACTATTTTAGCTCTGATTGATTCAGACAGCATTAGGGTACTAATTATTAGGTTTGCTTAGTTCCGTGGAATCATATATAATTCTCAATCTATTAAGTCGCCATATTTTATTTTAGCAGCAATAGGTCATTATCCTGAGCAGTGATAGGTTATTATCCTGAGCAGTGATAGGTTATTATCCTAATGTTGAGCTGCAGCTCTAGGATAGTGTCATTTGCCCTGACAGCTACTTTACAGCAAGTTTCCATGGCAATAAGATGATTTTTCTCATTTATTTAAAATACTGACTACAATATTAATTTCTGAATAATTTATGGGAATGGCAGTTAAGGAGATTTTTTTATATTTTCTTGAAATAGCTGTGTTGTTATTTTGTAAATATTTTGCTCCATTGTTCTCGTCGTTGTATTCTGGTGCGACAGTTATTTCCATACGATAAAGCATCATAGGTTACCCAAAAAATTGAAGGCAGTCTCTGAAATATACCACTCAGGTCAGGCCAAAATCTTCAGGTAGGTTATGTAGGATTGTGCAGGATAGGTTCGGCTCGGCCCCCTTCCTATCTTTCAGTTTAGAAAAAATAAAGTTGGGGGGAAATGCTATAGCTGCATTAGCATTACAATTTGTTCTTCCATTCATCACTCTGTCCCTCAGCCACTGTTATAGTGTACTTGTTTAAATTTTCCAGCTTGTTTCTTTCTCAGTTCTCTTGTTTTCTGCACACCCAACATTTATTTATTTTCATCCTAATTTCAACATGACAGCATTTTTTTTTAATAATACTTTATGTACATATATGTCTCTCCCACAGGATGTGGAATTCTTCTGAATCTTAAGATGCTTGTCACAGTGAAATACCTGGTCACAAGCAATTTCCTCTTCACCATAGCTGACTGCATATAAATTGTCGTCATCAGGTAGCAGGGCTATTGGAGATGTCAAATGATATACCTGGTACACTTTCTACATATAATTTCTCTATCCGAGGAAGCACACCATGTGTCCAAAAAAGTTTATGATGTTGCTGGTATGGCAGGAGTTACAAAGAGTGTCAGGGTCAAGGTTAGACTACACCTAGGATCAGTCTGCTCATTCTCAGTAGTGATGTACAGGTTGACGGATGAGGTCAGGCAGCAGTCTCCATGGACCATGATATTTGTGGATGACACTGTGATATTTAGTGAAGGCAGGGAAGAAACTGAAAATGAACTAGAGAGGTGGAGGTATGCACTGTATAAGAGGGATGAAAATCAGCAGGAGCAAGACTGAATACATGTGAGTGAGCCCTACGGAAATGGTACAGTGAGGTTTCAGTGAGTGGAGTTGGCAAAGGTTGATAAGTTCAAATACTAGGGCTTAACAGAACAAAGCAATGGAACGTGTGCTACAGAAAGGAAGAAAAGAGTACCGTACAGGCCAGGTGGAATAGAGGGAGAATGGTGACACGATCATCCGATATTTCTGCTCCAGGACAAAGCCCTGGGGCTGTCCTGTGGTGACTGTGTCCATTTATAGCATCAAAGAGCAGTCAAGTTACAGATATCATAAAAGACCTTTTGCTGTAAGAAAATCTTTATTTGGTAATAAATTTACCTGTATTTTCAACATGGAAAAATAAATTATTAAACTGTGTAATCCTTTTTTTCATCACACGTACTAAGGCTAAATAAAGCTATATTATCAATAAAATATTAATATGTAATGATAAATTCTTTACCCCATGCTAAATTAATTAATAAAGGTAAAGTTGGGGGCATATGCTTTAGCGGCATGTGGCCTCAGTGCTCATCTCCATCTTATTGGCCCTAGAGCTGGTTGTTGGTAAGAACTAATTATCCTGGGATATGGCTAGTGTGACAGGAGAGTTACCAGTTTATTTTCTCCAGGTTATCCCAAATATCCATTTCTTTGAGTGAAGAAACAATTCCCCCTGCTTTATTTCTTAGTATTTTTAGATTAATAGTACTCAAAACCATTATAATTTGAAGAAAATATACAAATAAGTAATTCAATAGAAGTAATAAAGAAAACTAACTAATCTAAGAAAACCTAACATAACCGAACCAGAACTGTCAGTGCACTGGACAGTCAGGGCGGCGGCTGCAGTGGTTAAGTTTGGTTAGGTTATGTCTGTTTGGTTGAGGCAGCAGTCTCCATGGACCATGATATTTATGGGTGACATTGTGATGTGTAGTGAAGGCAGGAAAGAAACTGAAAATGAACTAGGAGGAGCAAGCCTGAGTGCATGTGAGTGAGCCCTATGGAGATGGTACAGTAAGGTTTCATTAAGTTGGCAAAGGTAGATAAGTTCATTTACTAGGGCTTAACAGTCCAAAGCAATGGAATGTGAGCTACAGAAGAGAAGAAAAGAGAACCGTACAGGCCAGATGAAATGGAGGGAGAATAGTGACAGGATCATCCAATATTTCTGCTCCCTGGGGCTGTCCTGTGGTGACTGTGTCCATTTATAGCATCAAAGAGCAGTCAAGATACAAATATCGTAAAAGACCTTTTGCTGTAAGAAAATCTTTACCTGGTAGTAAGTTTACCTGTATTTTCAACATGGAAAAATAAATTATTAGACTGTGTAATCCTTTTTCATCGCACATACTAAGGCTAAATAAAACTATTTTATCAATAAAATATTAATGTGAAATGATACATTCTTTACCTTTACCCCCATGCTAAATAAATAAAGGTAGAGTTGGGGGCATATGCTATAGCTGCATGTGGCCTCATTGCTCATCTCCATCTTGCTGGCCCTAGAGCTGGTTGTTGGTAAGAACTATAAGTATCCTGGGACATGGCTAGTGTGACAGGAGAGTTACCAGTTTACTTTCCCCAGGTTTTCCCAAATATCCATTTCTTGAGTGAAGAAACAATTCCCCCTGCTTTGTTCCTTATTGTTTTCAGATCAATAATACTCAATACCATTATAATTTGAAGTCTACACGCAGCTCACCCAGCTGTTCATGGACCCTTTTGGGCTGACCAACTAATCTGTATCTAGGTAAACTTTGGGAAGATAAACTGTGGGTAGCAGGAATATCACACTGGCCCTGTCATTATTATTATTACCCACCACAGACTCAAGGACAAGTAAGGCGGACAAACACAGAGGCCGCACGCAGCTTTGAGGCATGCCCACAACTTTACCTGGAGACGAGGTAATCCTGAGAACATGATTTATCTCGAGAAAAACGACTTTGGTCGCTGTACAGTTCATGGTACGCGCCGAGAAATCACGTGACTTTGTTTACGTTTT